>NC_136511.1:1015000-1017500 GCF_053919585.1 Euprymna scolopes
CATATAATATATATATGTACTTAAACCAAATTTATATTTATAATTTTACTCTATTTATTTCTATCTCTAACCCATATTAATTTTCTTATCAAGTTTAAAACCATACCTTTATTTTAATTTTTTCCAGATACATCTGCCTTACTTTAATGCTAGGTTTATTTATGGTGTCTTTCACATTTAATAAAAACCCTTCCCAATATTTGCTGATGAGGAAACCTTGTTTGATAAAAAAACTATATGTAATAATTATTGTCCGTAACTTGATGTCTACCACAATAAAAACACTGTTTTCCGAAACGATCGTACAAATAATTGATTTTGTTGTGGTTCCTTCTTATGAAACGGATTTTTAATTTAATTATAATTTGATTTTTAAATCACATTACTAAATATATATATATATATATATATATATATATATATATATATATATATTGTTTTTACAACACAACTATTCACTGATACGTGTTTCGTTGCCTAGAACTCATCAGGGTGGCTGAATCTAGCGAGATTCGAAATTGGGACCCCATGGTAAGAAGCCTGAACTCCTACCACGTGCCCATCTCGCACGACTGCTTGGGTGCATTGCGATTTACGTAGATGTTTATTTGTTTCACGTATCGCAAAAACAAAAACAAATAAACAACATCTACGTAAATCTCGATAAGTCTAAACAGTTGTGCAAGATGGATATGTGGTAGGAGTTTAGGCTTCTTACCATAAGGTCCCGATTTCGAATCTTGCTTTAGGCTCATTGCAGTGGATAATTCTATTTTAAAAACAATATATATGCCGCTCCCTATCTGGATGTACGAAATTGCTAAAAGAGAAAATTGTTCCCAACTCGCATTTAGATAAGAACGCACTTTCGTGTAAATAATTGAATTCGTTCCAAACTTTTCGCAAAAACAAATAAACAACATCTTCCCCTCTCTCTCTCTCTCTCTCTCTCTCTCAATATATATATATATATATATATATATATATAAGTAGGTTGTAGTTTGCTTGAAGCATTGTTGAAGAAAATTATAAGGTAAAATTAAAAGCCAAGAACAATGCGAGATTTTTTTTTTTATATAGAGTAAAATTAAATGCAAACAAAAAATCTCGCATTGTTCTTGGCTTTTAATTTTACCTTATATATATATATATATATATATATATATATATATATATATATATATATATATATAAAATTATTCAGAGACAAGTTGTTTCGCTGTAAGACACCTCTTCAATGTAGTTAGACAAATACTCATATCAAGCCCTTGATAAAAACAACAAACATCGTGTTGATAGTATCTTTACTTAAAAGTCTACGGGATGAAAGCATGTGGCAATAATATCGAACACATGCTTTACAAAAATATTGACCGCACCTCCCACAGTGCTCACTTACTTTTTATTTAAAAAGAGCTTTGCATTTCCGTTAAAAAAGTAGCGAGCAATATCATTACAAAGAGTGAGCGGGAGGAGGGGCGTTACACACACACACACACACACGCATACACACACACGTATATATATATATATATATATATATATATATATATATATATATATATATATATATGCGCATGTATACATATATGTATATATATATATATATCTGTGTGCGTGTTTGTGTGCATGCTCCCGTAAGCCGTGGTGAAGGCAACCTTTCTAGGAGAAGCAAATCTCTAATTTATAAAGCCATAAAGCGGGAGACCAGTACCCGTATTAAGCTGGTCTGCAGTTTAACTTGTTGTTGGCTATCTTGCTCTTGCTTGTTGCTGGATCTCAGCATTTTGAACCGAGAGAGAGACTTAGCTGTCGTACAAAGCTAAGACTCTGTAACATCATCTGTATTTAGATACACCCTCACGCATTTGTCTATTAAAATGGTCCTGTGGCGATGAAAGTCATTTTTGGGCTCGTATCTGAGGAAGTGGCACTCGTTAGACGTTGCAATCATCATATATATCTCTATTGCATATATGTGTATATGGTATATGGTATATCAAAAACATCAAAGCATATATGTGTATATAGTATATAGTATATCAAAAACATCAAAGCCGAAATATATTTATATATATATATATATATATATATATATAGTATAAATGTATGTATTTATATTTATAATCGTGTTAATTGTGACACCATACACTGATGATCCCCGAAAAGATGAAGCACGAATGTCTGTAGGCATTTAATAATTATTGTAGTAAATATATATGTCCACCCCTTTAAGAAACTCGTTTCTTATCGTTGAGCACTTTACAGTTGAAATAAAGTCGGCCAATTTAGCTCGGTGTGCAGATCATTATATGATAAGTTGATCAACTTGAAAGACATTAAAAAACATTTAACAATAAATGTTTAAGTTTCAACAATATTTCTCACGGTTAACGGTGGTCGAATGGATTTGGTCCTTGGTAATGGAGTCAGATATGGCTTCATTGCCGGGTTCGAATCTATGGACCGGTGTTAATCGTGACACCCTGCAGTGATGATT
>NC_136511.1:1020000-1027500 GCF_053919585.1 Euprymna scolopes
ATTTAAGTTGTCTCCTGTTCTGGATTTTACCGTCTTTCCCATTATACTTTTAACATACTATTTTTCTCCCTTTCCCCCCCCCCACGTTTCCTGCTTTTCTAATCTCTTTGAACCCATATAAATCCCTATCTCTAGATATACCTATAAACTGTCTCAAACTATTAAACGACTTTTTTTTAAATAAATATGAAAAATTCATATTGTTTGTTTCCTCTGGTGCATTGACTTGCAAAGTTCATTGCATATTTTTCAAACCTCTTCCCTCTGATGAGAAGAATTGCATTCTTCGAAACTTCATAGAATAAGCCTTTTTTTTTCTTTATTTGTACTCCCCGTCAAATAATAAAAAAATTGTATAGCTTTCTCACAGTGTGAGAAGGTGACCGAGAGAGCATCTGAGCTCTCATCTAAATGTAATTTTAAATCAATAAATGACTATATATTTTCTTAAATTAATGATGCTGATCTTTCTAAAGTTTGGAATTGTTAGTATGCAATGCTTCGTAATTGACGTCTTTAAAAGATTAGAATTAGAATTATCTAATATTACATAATTATACATATGTATGTATAAACATAATCCATATGTATGTATAAAAATTATCCATATGTAAGTATAAAGATTATATTAAAAAAATCTTTATGTTACATATTTCATAGACGTACCATGGTTTCACTGACGTAGACATGTCTTTTCCAAATTAAAAAGCTGTTAAAAATCAATTCAAAACGTCACATATTCACGAAAAGATACGATGGCAGTCTATGTATGCAGCATAAAGTTTTTAAATAATTAATCTGTAATTTACTTCTCACGTTTGCGATCGGGCACTTTGCTGACTTGCAGGGCCTATATATATATATATATATATATATATATATATATATATATATATTAATTGTCTAGTGTTTCTGATACAGAGGTAATTTATTGTTTATATATATATATATATATATATATATATATTATTTCTAATCAAAATTAGAAATTCTGTAAGAACTTTCTTCTGAACCAGAATATATGAGACGGATCCTCTATTTTTCTTTGACTATATAGTAAGGCTTGCACGGTACATGTAATGTTCACCCCTTTTGGTGGATTTTATAATAAACTATATCGCTAATGGTAAATTCTACGGTCTTAGTTTTACTACTTTAATCCTCTAACATTTTTTACTGTTCTTTTTAACAACTAGCCGGAGGGCACCCGCCTTTTTCCGGTCGAAAAATACGCTTACATATAATTTAAATTTGTCCAGGTTTCTTATATACTACATAATGATTAAAAAAAAAAAGTAAAAGTAAAAAAATAATTTTTGTGTCATATGCTAGAATCGAAACCGAAAGCAAAACTTTAGACTTCAAAGCTTGTGACGTTACCACTGCATCAACGTGGCACGCATATTTTTTTTATTTTTTTTTTTTATTCAATTTTCACCCCAAACAAGGCACAGTGCCACTTTGAAGCAGGGGGCTACTATATGAACTAAGTCTAGGTTCTCTACAGTTGGAAGGCATGTGAAGCTATCCTTTCCGGTGCACCGAGATTGGTCTTCAACTATAGCAGGCAATCAATCGATTTTCTTGTAAAATTGGAGATTTCACCGTTTGTGATGGCAATAAAATATGAGAGAGTAAAACATTCGTTTATCCTCATCCTCATTCAATCCCGGGCAACGTTGACTTTCCCTGGCAGTATGTCATATGTTGATGAACCCAAACGTTGTTGAGTTAGGTTTTTCTGTCTTTGCTAGAACGTCAAATAACCCCAAATGACACATTTTTTTTTTTACAAATATCTAATAGTTCTCTTATATATAACGGTTAATAGTTTTCCTGTATCTTTCTTTTAATTTTATTAATTCGAAACAAAGCATATGGTCTCTCAGACATAAGGGACTATGTTGAAATAGGAACCAGACCTATAGTTGCCTAGCTGGGTGGGGAGTAGTGCAACGAGATGTTAGCACATGTTACAGTTCAAATTTGTGCATGTCGGTATGGATAGGGACACAGCTTACATGGAGGGAATTTCAAAGAAAGCGTTTTCTAGAAAAAAGCCAAGAGAGTAGAACACTATCTGATATCTGCACTTAATGGGCGGGATTTTTATTAATTGTGAGGATGATAGGGTTAGGGTTAGGGTTAGGGTTAGTGCCGGTAGCTCGTGTGTTAGTCTTCATATTCAAGAGTTTTCTTAAATATTTCAGCCGTTTTCATTACTGTTATCCATTATATCTTCTCGGTCATCCCTCTGATTCCAATTTCTCCCATTCAACCTTGCTTTGATGTGATGGGTTCTAATCCTGTTAACTTGTTCAGCTATTATTAGAGATTCAGCTTCTGTTTAGGTTTCCTTTTTATAGCCATATCCAAATGTTTTTGTTAGTCCCATCCTTATGAATCATCCGTGTAGTTATTTGTTTTCCCATTTTGTTTTTCTCATCTTATCCCTTGTTTCCTTTGTGTCTGTCTTTGTTACATTAAATTCTCTTGCGGTAAAAACACGCAGCGTACCAGGTTTCAGTTAGGTTTGAATGCTGAATAAGTGTATAGAAAAAAGGATTTCATGCCCGGGTTGTATGAAATCCTTTTTTTCTATGACACTTATTCAGCATTCAAATAAAATTTTCAATATATGTGCTGAAAAGCAAAATATCTGTTTATTTAAAGCCGAACATTTTGCTAATTGCGTTTCATTTCCGCTGATGATATAGGCCATTATTGAAAATCCATGGATTAAGGAAATAAATACAATTCTTCTCCATATATTCCTTGTTTCCAACAACAAAGTCTTAACTTAAATATATGTGTATATATTTTGATCTACGAATTTAATTTTAATCATTAAACATATATATATATATATATATATATATATATATATATATATATATATATATGTATATATATATATATATATATATATATATATATATAGGGGCGACTCATTCTTATATATATATATATATATATATATATATATATATATATATATATATATATATATGAGTCGCCCCTTTCTTTTTATATAGAACGTATTTTTAATTTTATTATTAAACCTGCATAAAATGGTACGCCCGTGAAGATGCATGGTTCTAGCTCTCAGCCGTTATAAGCATGGGTTATACCCGCCGTCTGGAGCTCTACAGGTGAGCTACGATGACTTGCCACTTGAATGCACGCTGTATTATCGCTTTAAAATTTAAAATTTGTTGTTCTGTTTAGCGAGATTCGTATATAAAATTAATCATCATTTTATAAATCTACTATACTAACACAGTGGCTTATTTTTGACACTCTGATATGTGCGTCTGTGTGTCTATATATATATATATATATATATATATATATATATATATATATATATATCAGTCTATTACACGAGGGTAATTATTATAGGCGACGGAAATTATTAAATTATCATCTAATTCTGAAATATATATGCAGGAATGACTTAAGTAAATTCTTGGAGCTAACATTAATAGATCTTATTAAATATCGCTTTATTTCTCCTTCGTGATCGTTAAGTTGTCTTCGGCGTTAAATTAACTCAATATCACAATGAAAGTTCCAGACGACTGGGAACAAAGACCGGATAAATTGTAAAAGACTCATGTTATTTTAGGGGTTTCACTGTCTTTGGTTTGGCTGAAATCGACGTGTCGCTCCTGTTTTATTCTCAGTATTGACAAAACACTGTTTACACATCCGCGCAGGAGCTGTTAAAAGCAGCTTATCCTGCCTTGACAGAGTTCAAAATAGACTTCTTAGCTTAGTGGAGGATTCCCTTTTCTCTTTTCTGCAACCTTGTCCCCACAGAAGAGACATCGCGAACCTGTCTCTGCTTTATCGTTATTTTCATGGCAAGTGGTCATCTGAGCTTCAATCTATGCCCCCTCCCCTTCGCCAAACTTTCACGAAAAACACTCGTCTAGCACAAACTACTACCAATAATTTCCCACACTCTTTATCTGTGCCTAAACCTAAATGTGGATTCTATGAAAAAAGCTTCTTTATATATATATATATATATATATATATATATATATATATATATATATATATATATATATATATATATATATATATATATATATATATTACAATAGAAAAATGCGAGCATGAAAAGTAATATGGTTAAACTTAAGTATAGAAAAGTAAAAGACTAGTTGTTAAAATTGGAACAGAAAAGAACAATATATTCTAGTAAAAGAAAAATAAATTTATAACTTAAAAGATTGCAGCATTAAGAATTCATTATACGATGTAATAAATTGAATTTATAAAATAATTCTTAATGCTGCAATATTAAAAGTTATAATTCTTTTTCTAACTAGAATATGTTGTCCTTTTCTTTTCCAGTTTTAATAACTAATACTTTACCTTTTCATGTTTAAGCTTAACCATATTACTTTTTATGCTCGCATTTTTCTATTGTAATTCATAATTTTTCCGGGTTTGCAATGAAATAACATGTTCTTTGCTTAATTTCAGTCTTATTTTTTGCCCCCATAAACACATATGTAATACCATGTAGGACACTCATCTGCTTTCAATACAATCCGCCCAATTATCTCTTTTTCATGCTTTCACTTGTGAATTAGTAGCAAAGCGACGTGGTTACTATGGAAACCAGTCATAAAAACGTCGCTCACCTTCATATATTTTTTTTACGATTTTGAATACCATAAAATTCATCTAAACTTTTATTTTACTGAACGTAAATTAATTGTTTTTACAATATAGTCGAGAAGGTGGTCTATAAACTGTAATAATTGTTTGAAATATGGTCAAAAAATGAGTAGCGGTGAAGCGTTAAAGCACTTCTAAATGTATAAAACTGCCACTTAGCCATAAATTAAAACACTACTGCGTATGAATGATATATATATATATATGTATGTGTGTGTGTGTGTGTGTGTGTGTGTGTGTGTGGGTGTATATATATATATATATATATATATATATATATATCCCCTTCCCTACACATACACATTAGTAACGACCTTGGATCTCAGTTGCCTACCTAGGGAAGTAAATAACTTCATAATACTATAAAACAGTACACACATTCTTCAAACCAATAAAAGAAAACACACACACATCCTACCCTAAAGGAAAAATAAAGCCCCAAAAACAAAGAAAGATAAATAAAAACACAAGCAGAAAGAGAGAGAGTGTGAGAGAGAAACATAAGACAGGAGTGACCACAGCCCAATAAAACAGTAATAAAAATTGAACATTCGAATGAAAAGTAGATTCACTTACACGTTTCCATCTCTTGGAAACATTTCAAACGAACTACGAAAATGTTCTTTTTACATCTCCAACACATCTTGAATGTATTCTAAGCATTTTAAATAATTTCTGAAGAGGACGCTTTACAGAACGTCTGAAACGCGTTAAAAACGATTTCAATGATTAAAAAAAACATTATTACAATGATCTAAACATAATTTTCAATGAACAACCAAGACACGGATTAATAAAATACAGTTAAAAATACACATTGTTGGTGAACACCCCCTTATTTAAATAAACACACACACACACACATACACACACACACACACACACACACACACACACACACACACATATATATATATATTCATGAATGTATCGTGTATAACAAAAAACTTCCTCGAGATGACTATTTTGAAGAAATAATATACAAATACAATATTTGGTAATAATTTAATGATTTAGGGCCACGCCCATCTAGATAAAATGTCATAAACAATATCTCCCTCCTCCCACTCTCACTCTAATTCTGTAGTGTTTGACGCCATCATTTTCTGACGTCATCCATTGTGTACAATTATTCTGTTTCCATCTTCGTAAAAATAACTATCAATATATTAGGTTGGTGCAAAAATAATGTTACTTTTTACTTTTCTGTGGTGTTTTGTTCAAATTCATAGAGGATTTTACTGCATATAATACTTCTTAAGTGTCCTTACGTCCCGATTGCATTTTTGAAATTCGCCAGCTGTGACAAGCTTTTGTAGGGTGGATTCTAATTATGGCTCTTGCTGTCCATTTGAAGCTGAGATCATAAAGATTGCTCAATCATCTCATATGTATAGCAATAACGTACTGGATTTTCAAGAGTCTACGACAATTTTTTATACTTGTACAAAAAAGTCTGGAAACTTATTGAAGGCAACTCGTTAATTAATGCTTATATTTTTAAATCAATATTTTCAACGTAACCTGTCTTTATCACAATTTTTTTTCGCAGGGTGTTATTATGAAACGAAATTAAATTATTAAGTATCTGCATTCTGTTGTTCCACGATTATTTAACCGACTCGTTGTTTGTTTGTTTACGAACAGGAGATTTGAGCACTATAAAAGTGGTGTCTATTCGAATAGACATTCCGACGAGTTATTTACGGGCTCCGATTCCATGGTCGAGTGGGAGAACCGCCGACTGTCAACACGACGGTTCTAGGTTCAATCCTTGGCTTGGGAGAGATGCTAGTCTAGCGGCACTGATGAGTTGTGATACAACGAAACAGGAATGTATGTCGATGACTATATATATATATATATATATATATATACTAGTTTGGAGTTCGACGTTGCCGGGCGTACAATACTCTTAAATATGAGTTTTTAAAAAAATGTTTGCAGATTGCGAATGCGTTATTTTTTAGAATAAATCCTCTGTTGATTTTTATATATTACGAGGAATAATTTTCTCGATGGATTAATTCGCAAAAAAAAAAAAAGAAAAAAAACATAGATAAATAAAAATAAATAACAAATAAAATAATAATGGTAATAATATCGCCCATCGAATTCCGTCTATGTTTGTTTAAACTATCACGTCAACTGATATTTCAGCTTGACAATGAATGCCCTGGAAAAGTCACTTCTGATTATTGTTTAGTTTTAAAATATGCAAACAAGAAAATGACTGCGGCGATTGTAAATGACCCTATTCTTTTATTGTAAATTTACTTCATTAATAAGAAAAAATATACAGGAAAAATAGCGAGGTACACCCGGGCTTTAATACAGTATCACTCCATTAGCCGTTGAATATTCTGCCACTAAACTGTATCTCTAGTCTTTCAATCTGGTCTTTTCAAGAATAAATTATTTGCTGGAATTTTATTAGTTCACTTTGTAAAATAACATACGTTACATAAAATAATCCCCTGCAAAATTTAATCTTTTTTTTATCTACAAAATAGAAAGCTATTTTCAAGATCGGATTTTTTCGATTTTCGATACTTATCAGATGAATTACCGTACAAAACATATCTAAGAACACTGCCAGACATATGAATTAGTTTTATGTGAAATTTGTAAAAGATAGGCTCGGCAGTTTCGGTACCTATGGGGAAATAACTAACACACACTAAGTGACTAATTATTCCCAACTAGCATTTAGGTAAAAAAATGCACTTTCGTAAATGACTGAATTCATTCAAAACTTATCGCTAAAACCAAAACAAAACGATATCTAAGTAAATCGTGATATAT
>NC_136511.1:1030000-1065000 GCF_053919585.1 Euprymna scolopes
CATCGTCCAATGCTGGTTGATCTTCTTAGAACGGACGAAAATCCTCCGCAATTCTTAAAACAAACAGAAAAACATGCCAGAAATGTGGCCACAGACAGAACTTCCCCCACTCACACACCTTGATGCCGTATAGATTGACATTTTTGATAAGTTCGTGTTTCATGGATTTTTTTAACACCATTTTAGCAAACAGGTTTGTCTTGGTCGAAAATGTACATACAAATATAAGCAATCATTAAATGTAGACGAAAATATAGAATTAAAATATGTACGTACCGCTTTGACTTAAGCTCTCTCTGGCAAAAGGTATGGAGAACCGCTGAAAGAACGGTTATTTTTATTAGGGTTGCAGGAGATGTTTTTCGTCGTACATGTGTAAATATTAAATTACAACCAGAATGTGGCAAAACCTACCAAGGCTTAACAAAAACTATGAAACTTGGAAAAATATAACTAGAGCAACCCCAAATTGCATTTATTAATATTGTTGATTTAATTTGACAAAATAATTATATAAAACACTGAATAGATAAAATAGAAAATATTTTAGAAATTATGTTACTGGAACATTCATTGAGCATTATTGCAATTTTTACGTTACCCTAATTATAATAAACAAAACAAAACGAAACGAAACTTTACCAAAACGAAACGAAGAAAATATATTTTGTAAAAGTTTTGCTACAAAAGTTTGGACCCCCCCTTTAGTCCTTTCCTAGCTATATCCTGACAAGGAGAGCTAACATTCTTGCAAAGATCAAAGTGTAATACCTGTTCTTTAGATGCCGTACTTCAATTTCTTGTTCTTTGTCAGTGGAGGAGAAATTTTTCACGACTGAGCCAATTTTTTTATTTTTGTTCCTTTTCCTCACGTTAAAAAACGACCTCGGTGTCTAACTCTGTCCCGTGGGGAGGCATTGTAAATTGGAACTCTAAAACTATTTAACTGATCAGGCTAACATGATGGTTGCAGTTATCACTGTTAATTTGATCCATACTCATATTTCGCTTTTTGGGTGATGGAGGTGGGGGTACTTCCCTATGTTTCTCTTTCTTTCCATAAACATAAACATAAACACAAACTAAACGCTATGCGTTATCTTGAATTGTATTACCGAACACATTACTTCGCTTACTCGACTTACATTAACTTTACACTCGCGTTGGGGAGACTACTTTCAGTCTACACGATATTTCACTTTTGTAAAGCTAATTCTTAACAAACTTCCTTTATAATCTTTCCTTTCGGTCTTTACTTCTTTCTTTCTTTTTTTTCCTTTTTCTGCTAACATGATCCATAATCATATTTGGGAATATTTCAAGGACGTCAGCTCAATCAGCACAGAATATATGGAACCACAGAAAGGCAGACACATATTCACCCATACATTTCTCATTTTTACCTGGAGACTGTATCTTGAAAAATCCCGAAGAAACTTTTTCATAGTCGGAATATCGATATTTTTGCATATCTTTAACTTAACTCGGTTTAATATCGACGTAATTATAGATGACTTTTGACTGCATATTTTGTCATTGATGTTTTCTAGATCAATGTAGAGTTTCAGGTTAGAACTGGTAAATGAATATGCCATACTCGTTTTGTACCGTAACTCTTTCTAGACCGGTCATGAAATAAAAGACGTCATCATCTTTGTGTGTCTGCGTCCTCGTGTTGTGATTCAACAGAAAAGGTATTGTCCATTTATATTATAAGACCTTTGTGAAAATCATCATCTCCAAAAAAGGTAAGGAATATACGTATCAATATTTATAGAAACAGCCCCGTTCATACAGAACTGTCTATCTCTTTATATATACCTGTTTATGTCTCCAATATGCTATCTCTTACAAAGAGGAACATCTTAAGACATATGAACACTCAACACATGAACGTTCCTAAGGCTCTAATCTCTCACTCAGACTTTCTTTCAATCGTCAGGTAGTATCGAGTAAACATCTATTTTTAAATGCTTTTGTAGGGAATCGTGTTACGATGAAGCATTATTACTAATAGTAAATTATTTTGTGGTTAGTTTCTAATGTTGTAAAAATTAATTTTATCAATTGCCGATCTTTTTTTTTTGTATCTATATGCAAAGCTTATAGCTGTAGTCTTTGTTAGCTATCTCCATAATATGGAAACGTAAGTCAACATTTATTGAAATTCATTTTCAAGAGGGGAATCCTACACAGAAATATATACATATTATATATTGACATCAAAAGGCACGTGTTTCGCGTTTGGAAGATTCATCACTATCGCATTGTTAATGCAACGCCCCAACATAGAGTCTGAAACCAGGAAGCCGAAGTCAAGAAACCTTGATTTAAATGTCTTATAATCTAAGTATAATTATGATATACTGTTTTGTTTTGCATCGGACTCACCACTTATCAAATCCTAAAAGCCACTCGAGGATAAGTAATCATCCGCGTAATGTGATCGGTGAGACAACAGCTTAATAATCGATAGTGGTTGAAATTTGGTGAAATTTGTATATTTAAGCAGACAGCTCAACAAGAACTTGTTTACTTTGAATCTGAAACGACGAAATGTGGTAGCTAGCTTGAACGCCGCTTCGCAGTATAAAGTTCAACAAGCAGGCAGTTTCCCCTTTGCTGTGACATCATCTCAACACACCTCTCGGTTATTTGCATCTGCCATACACGCAACCGCGCTTTGTTACAGATGTATGAGAAGAGGAATAAAAATTCTATCAGTCTCCCCCAACCGACATGAGTGCCGTATTTTGAGGGGAAAAGAGTAACTATTGTCGATAAAAAATGTGACATTTGCGAGAATAATGGAGAAGTGATCTATCCTGGTGAAGTGGCAGCCTCATTCCTAAAAATATCTTGGGAACGATACATGGCGTGTTCATGTAGCAAGTTGAGAAAGTTCAAAGAGTATATACATTTTATTGGGACATTCTGATACATTTTATTGGGACATTCTGTATATATATATATATATATATATATATAAATATATATATATTATATATATATATATATATATATATATATATATATACATATACATGCATAAATATATCGAGTATTTTAATGGTGGATAATCGGACGAAGTACAACCCCTTCTAGCCCGGAAGTACACCCGATAAACCCGACATACAGCAAAATCCCACCCCTACACAGTAAAAATCGTTAGATGCAAGAACGCTTTCTACTCTAATAGTTTCTTCCCTAAGACTGCTATACTTTGGAATTCCTTTCCAGGCTCCTGCTTCCCTGACTGTACTGACATGCAGAAGTGCAAGTGCAATGTAAACAGACATCTTGCTGTTCAGCTCGCTACTTAGTGTCCCTACAAATTATGCCCAAGATAGTAGCCCCTCCACATTAGAGTGGCAGTATGCTTCGTTTGGTGTGAAAATGCAAATAAAAAAAATTCTAATTTTGTTCATTCTATTTCAGCCATCTGGAAATGTTCTTTGTCATAGAAGTTGACAATTCATTTCATCTTTTAAACTTCTTGTCGGATTGCTCTTGGCATTGGTTAATAGTTATTTAGTATAACGATTTCATTGCTTTTTAAACATAGGAAGTTAAAAAAAAACTAGCTTACATTGAGTGTTTGATTTTATCTGCCGCCAAAAAACAATTCCCATTACAATCGATTGCATCACTTCGACATTTACCATCGAGCACCTGTTACCT
The DNA here is from genome assembly GCF_053919585.1 of Euprymna scolopes. Taxonomy (NCBI): domain Eukaryota; kingdom Metazoa; phylum Mollusca; class Cephalopoda; order Sepiida; family Sepiolidae; genus Euprymna; species Euprymna scolopes. Next base: position 1,033,682 of record NC_136511.1, read on the forward strand.
TGTGAAACAAACATAAAAACAAAGACAACGTCTCATTCTAACACTTAAAACACTTAAAACAACTTTATTGGTTCATCTTAGTTGTGATGCAAATAAAAGGTTATGAAAGAGAAAAGTGTTAGCAATTGCATGAGTCCATACCTATTAACAAAGACAAAATGTCAGAGAGTTTCTATGGTGTTAAGTAAATTTGTGAAAGAAACAAAATCAAATTATCATAAGCAATAATATATAACAGCATAAAATGTACAGTAAAGATAAAAAAGTGAAAGATCATCAAGATAATTCATGATATTTTAATTGCATCAAATTGTGACATAATATTGACCAATGTTGAGAACAAAGTAAGTAAAAGATTCCAAATCGCCGATCTTGGCAAAATATCCTGGTTTTTTGGGATAGAATTTACTCAAAGGAAAGGACGTATTACGATGCATAAGAATTTGGAATAGAAGAGTGCAAGAAACGCTCTATATAAGTCGAAAATGATATTAATTAAAATATACACAGAATCTGAAATAATAGAAGATAAATTATACCGCAAAATCATAGGGATGCTATACAGTAACAAAACTGTCACAAGAAATTATCAAGACAGACAATGAAGAATTTAGACAGAGCTAAACAAGTTCTTCGTTATTTAAAAGAAACTAAAGAACAGAAATTAGTAGTTAGAAAATAAAAAAAAAATCCCCTAAAATTAGAAGGATTTTCGGATTCAGATTGGCGAAACGACGAGGATCGAAAAAGGATATATGGATATTGTTTCAGACTATCAGAAAATGGGCATATTATTTCATGGAACTCTAAAAAGCAACAAATCGTATCAAATTTAAGAAATGGTTTGTTTTTCACGTACCCATTATTAATAACTACAGAAAAAAAAAAAAAAACCAAGACGGAGTAGTGATGACAGATTTCCTGGAAAAGGATACCACAATTACAGGACCCTAGTATGCTTCACTTTTGAGGAAATTAAGGGAAGCTATCAAAATCAAGAGGCAGAGCAAGATCAGCAAATGTACCCTCCTCATGCAGGACAACACTCCGGATCACAAATCGCATATCGCCAGATCAGAAGCACGGGCGTGTGGCTATGAAATAATATCCCCATCCTCCCTACTCTGCTGACCTTGCACTCTCTGACTTTCACCTCTTCCCAGCCATGAAGTTGTTTTTGAAAGGAAAGCATTTTTCACATTATGCAGCCTTGATTTCTGAAGTCATATCGTGGGTGGAGGACCAACCTGGGGTGTTCTACAAAAACGGTCTCCAGAGCTGCATCAAACGATGGGAGAAATGTTTTACTCTGGGTAATTCCTATGTCGAGAAAGACTAATAACTGTGCCAAGGTTCGTTGCTCTACTGCTATGGGAAGTGGGTCAGTGGCATTACTTATTGCACGCCCCTCGTAAGTTATGATTTTTCCTACATGTTGCTGAGCATCGTCCATGCTTTTCGTATGAATCAGGAAATTCTACTGTGGCGTTTTATAACTGCGCGCGGACACGAAGACGCGTAAGGCAGCTGTATGTAAATGACCAAGCTCTGTGCGAGATGACGTTACGGTAAGGAAGATGGAAAAGTTTAAAAAAAAGAACGTGCTCATATACTGAGTATCACGTTTGAGAAAAGACAGAGATAGACGTGTTATCATACGTGTGGGGCGATAGCGATAGAAAAAGACGTGTGCTAAACATGGTCGGACAGGAAAGTACCTGTAAAACATGTTCTGTTCTTAAACTGAAAAAAAAGGTGTTGAGTTCTTGTTCGTTTCCTTTCGATGATGTCTACATATTAACACGTGCGATAGTTCTTTCAAAGAAGACATCAGCCGCAAGAGGGCGCACGTGAAAAATGCCAACATCCTTAAGTGGAAGCGTTTCTGTCGAACATGACGGATTTGAACTTGGCACAACCGAGGTTGTAGTCCATGTCATTAACCAGTTAGCCACCGACTGCTCTTGTCACTGCTGTTTGTTGCGCCGCTGTTAAAGGTCTTGATCAGTGATGGTTCGTTTATAAAAAAAAACAAAAACAAAAAAAAAACACACAACTTAATCTTTAGATACCCTGAGTTTCAGGAAATAGCTTTCATCGATTTTGTTTTTAGATTTTTTTAATGTGTTGGACAACAATAAAAATAACAACTTGACAGTAGTATCGATTTTCGTTCGGTTTGTTTTGAATTTGTTGTTTGAAGACAAAACAGAAAGAATCACATTAGTATCGATTAGTTATTTTCGGAACACAATTTTTCCCTTACAAAAATGATGTCGTTTAGTTTTCTTTAGGGATTCGTCCAATCGTCTTTTTATACTTCCATACTAAAATTCATACTGACCCTATAAACTGCGCGACACCTCGAAAATAAGATGTAGCGTGGTATAATTGATAACGCTGCAGAGGATGGAATCGGCTTAGGGAAGAAGCCCCTCGAATTGGCATTATTTAGAGTATTTGAATTTCTCTTCTAATCCTATTATTATCATAACGTTTTAGCCGACGAAGCCTTCGACATTCTTCAAGATTATCTGGTAAAACTCGGCAATCTTTCTATCGATCACGGTCATAACCACAGAATTTCGGACAGAAGACTATTTAAACCACATGTATAGCATGCCCTCGTTCTCTCACTCGATTGAGTAGAAGGCTTAACTAATTCGCAACTGTATTCTTAGTATCGCATGCGCATAAAATGTCCAGAAGAGTGTTACTGAGAACTGAATTTCACTAAGCACTTTATCCGTTACGCCAATCAGGTTTATAGCGTTTAATTATGCAATACCATATCCACTAAATAATATGGGGCCCTCTACTCTGCTAGAAAAAAAAAATATTCACACATGACACACTTTTATATCTCCACAAAAAACAATGCATCCAGACATGAAATATTTAATCGCCAAAAAGTTTACTATCAAACACGAGTCTCTCTCTTAGCAATAGCTCTTAACATACGTAAGGTATATGATGGGATTTAGCAAAAATGACTAGTTCAGAAGATTATCAGCTACGGTATAGCTGAAAATGTCATCTCAACTATCAACTTCTTTCTCCCAGATATGTTTATTATAATAGTCATTGATGGGCAGAAATCTGAAGCTCACAGTATAAACGTTGGCGTGCCTCAGCGATCCAGCTTGTGCCCAACTCTCTTTCTGGTCTTTATAAACGATCACTCGAACCATATTCTACGATTATTGGTCGACATCTATGAATACGATCCTAGATGTAAAAACTTCAAAAGCCGATAAAGACCAGTATCTCTCGGATTTTCTTTTCTCCAACATGGAGCCTATGGTACTACGAGGTAAAAATGGCTGGCTACATTTAATGGATCCAAAAACGAAACTTCTATATTTTTACTACCAGCTCTCATATCACAATTTGGCACAAGTTCAAATGAACGGCTGTCGTCTTGCAAAAGCACCCTGCTTTGCTAAACTTCTGGGAGTAGTTTTCACAGTTAACTTGAAATAGAAAATCTACATCAGATCCATTGCCAAAACCACTGAAAAAAATAGATGGGAACATTCTTCGGCTTCTAAAATTTTTCACGCCGAGGCAATGTTCTTCCTGTACAAGAGTAAAATACGCTCCAGGATGGAGTATTATTGCGACATCTGGGGAGGAGCTTCTTGGAGTACACTTTTCTGCTTCGGCAGGGTACAGCATCGTCTTCGAAATGTAACGGACGAGAACATTTTCGCCTCCTTATTTCCTCGTTCTCACAGAAGAGACGTCGTGACTCTATCGTTACTTTTTTTTTTACTGTATTAGGTGCTCGACTGAGCTTCAATCGATGGTATTCCTCATCAAATCCTTCGCAACAAATACTTATTTAGGTACAAGAATCGCCAACTATTTTCATCACTCGCATATCTCTGCCAAAAACTCAGCGAAAATTCAACGAGGAGAGTTTGTTTCCCAGAACATTCCGTCTGTGAAACAATACCGTAGGGCTGCTTCTCAGCTGACTATAGAATGGCCATTTTCAAATCTAATTTGAATTAGTTTCTGACGATCCGTCATTTTTAATAACAAAACTTTAGCCAAGTTCCACCATTACTGATCATGTGTCACCATTTACCTAACACTTATTATACCTTATCCTAGAGTGGCCTTTGGGCCTTGATAATGGTGGCCCTCCTCTCAAGTGAAAATAAATACGGAATTGGGGTAGCTAGAGTATCCATTTTTACTTGTTTAAAAATGTTTTTGACGATCAACTTATAATCTAATATATAAACGGCTATCTGTGTGTCTATCTGTCTGTCTGTCTCCAGCCAGTTAAAAGTGCTGTTAATGAGACAAAAATGGGTAAAAATTGAAAAATCGTTCAACATTTTGTGCATTCATCTTAGTTTATTTTTAGTTTTAGTTCTTAATCGGTTTAATCGGAAACGTCGATTAAAAAACAAATAGGATAGATTAATTACCTCCCTTGGACCAACTGAAACATGTATCACGGTGTTTATTTGCTTCCTAACCGAGCAAATTAGGCACAAGGCCGAGTTTTAATGTGAGGAGTGAAAGGGGAAATGGGGACCAACTCCCCGGGGAGTAGAAGAGCTGGATAGTGACAATTGGTATGAAGGGTTGCCCCTACATTGACCAAGGTCTTATATGTGGAGTTGCCCCCACATATGGTCTTTGCTTGCAGTATCTGCCGGAACAAATGCTATACTTTGATCTTGTCACCCGTGCCACGGAGGGCCGGGAAAAAAGAAAAATTACTAAGATAAATTGATTACCTCTCTTGGATGAGCTAAAATTAATAAAAGGCAGACCGGAAACCATGCGGATCGGAAACAAAAACAGGACAGTACATATTTACTAAAAATGCATTAAATTAAAAAATTAGAAAATTCATATTAGAATAAAGTATACAGAGATAGGGATAAGTTATAGTTAAATAAAAATGAACATCATTATAAACAATAAATGCGGCCTACTTTTTCCTCAGACAGAAACAACATGGCTGACGAGAGCCTAACATTATTTACGCTTTACCATTAACTGCTCCTCCTTATGTTGGGCTAAAAACCGACGGTACCAATGTTTTCTGGACTTCTGTACAATTAAATAAATAAATATTAAGCTCTTAAATCGATAAAGTTTTCTTTGTAATCCAGCACTTTGTTGGAATTCTTTCCCTGAAAACAGTACACACACACACACACACACACACACACACACACACACACACACACACACACACACACACACACACACACACACACATATATATATGTCTGTGTGTGTGTGTGTGTAAATAATAAATAATATAATTAATTCTGTAGCAATATATATATATATATATATATATATATATATATATATATATATAATTCATTAAAACACACCTTATATATAAAAAAAGAATACCTTTTATTTGCGAAGCAGTGAAGCGCCATCCGGTTTATCTTCTTCGCAGTTCGAAAATCAGTTTACCACCCATCTCGTAAATTCACGATGAATTTCGGAAGTTGTTGCAGGTGTCCATTCAATGATAATAAAACAAAAAAAAAAATATGTGTTTTGAAATGGACGAATAGGCTTTCCAAATTTGAATTTATGTCAATCGTTGAAATATTAAAACCGAAGAAGGATAATTGCCGTAGGTTTTATTGGTGCAGAGAAGAGCTTACTATGTGGAAGCAATATTGTATTCAGTGTTATGTATTATGTCAACATGTTTATGGAATGTCACAAAGTGTTGCGTATATATATATATATATATATATATATATATATATTGCTACATAATTAATTATATTATTTATTATTTACACACAATTTACACAAAATTTTACCCTAAGCTAAATATGATGAAAGTAAAGATAATTTTCCCGAAAATATTTTTTTTATATCAACTTTGTTTCGATTCGCAGCCAAGAGTGACCAACAAAGAGAAAATATTATATATATATATATATATATATATATATATATATATATATATATATATATATATATATATATATATATATATATATACAAGAAATAATTGTTACCATAGTCAGTAAAAGTTACTTTTATGGTAGAAAATGAACACTTCATCAAATTTCCACACTAACGTAATGTACTTGCAAATCCCTGAGTGGCTTCCGGGCCTTGATAAGTAGTAATCACTTTGTAAAAAAAAAAAAAAAGAAAAGTTCATTGGTTTGCATTCTTAAGTAGTTTGTAATTTTTTTTTTAATTCACGAACCGGTTTAAAATAAAAATAAATGACAGGTACTTTGAAATGGAGATACCCGTTTTCAATTTGAAGGAGGTGTACCTGAGTATACTGTGTTAACATTTTAAGAGAGTTCCGTCAACGTAAGGAATATTTATAAACATATTTTAATGTTTTCCGTTATTGTGTGCTTGAGGAATATTCGATTACTGTATGTGTAGTTTATATAAAAATTCATTTAAGTAGTTATCACCTCAAATTTCGTTTTAATTTCGGTTCACTGAAATTATTTCAAGTAGAACGCATTAAAACCCATTTCAAAGCAAAAAAAAACAAAAAACAAAAAAACATGAACTGAACTTTTATTGACTATGGTAACATTTATTTCTTGTATATTTATTTTTTCGGGTAGTCGTTTGTTTGCTTTTCTGCTAAACACTCTTATTAAAAATATCGACGAAATATCGAAAAACAAAGAAACAAAAACAGTTTTGAAAAATAATGAAGTTTTACTTACTTTAGTAAAATAATCCGAAACAGCAAAATGGGATATTAAAAAAGTAAACACGTAAGCACTTTAGTTTTTTAAAGCAAAGAATCGATATAAATTGAATAAGAAGAAAATGGCGCTCTTTTCAAGCAGAACAGCTTCGTTTCAGTTTTACAGTATTGAACGGTGTAGCTTTGCGCCGTCGGATTCAGGGTTGTACTATTGTAATGTAAAGAACACACAGAAAGGGTTGTAATCAACTGAATTCCTGTTAGTACACTGACAAAAAAAGCTTAAATAGATATATAAATAAAAATAAAAAGGTTATTAAATGTTTTTAAAAAGACACGTAATCACGTGAGCAGGATTTTTTGCTTCTTTTGACACGATAACAAATAATGTTCTTATTTTTATTATTTATCTATTTTTGAAAGAGTGTCATGTGTAAGCGGAGAAGAAAAAAACAGAGTAATGCAAAATTTGTGTCGAGAATTGTCTAAAATTCCGACTTTTTTTTTGTCTTTCACTTTATAAAGAACGTGAATTTATGAGGTGAATTTATTCGACACAATATGATTCAACTCATAAAAATAAATAAAAGCTAACGTGAATTAAGATTACAGTTAAGGTTTTATTGTGGACCCTTACCCATTTTAAAAAGCCTTGTTAGACTTTGTGACATATTTACATTCCATGGAGGTCAGGCGCAAACAAACACCCAATAATTTTATTATACCATATATCGTCAAACTGAAACATAATTATCAAAGTATACTTACGCAAATAGATATGAAAAGCCATATGTCCATGGAGTACAGGCGCGAACGCAGGCTCCACAATTTTATTATACCATCCCTATTTAAGTTGAAACATACTTATCAAAGTATTCTTATGTACATTTATATCAAACCCCCTTGTAAACCTTTTTTGTACAATTTTCATTTCCATACTTTGGAGACCAGGCGCGAACGTAGACCCCACAATTTTTATGAACCACCGTTCTGCCAGATCAAACATACCTGTGTCTCGATACATCTTCTATCATTATATGTAATCAGTTTTTTAAAATAGTCAACCATATAGGAGACTATTCTTGACCACACAAACACACACACACACACACACACAGACGTTCAGCTTTATATTATAGATATATACATATATATATACATACACACCCACCCACACACACACACACACACACACACACACACACATATATATATATAGAGAGAGAGATAGAGATAGATAGATAGATAGATAGATAATTGAATTTACTATCCTAATAATGCAAACAGATAAGATATGGAGACGATAACGAAATGATAAGGTCCTATGTCCGAACTAATTAAAAATAATCTGGTATTTTAAGAGTATCTACATCATTCTAATGATTATAGGAACTACAGGCCTTAATTAATTTCAAAAACTGCCTGGAGAATATACCAAAATGAACCAAGTGCAAGAGAGATGGCTATAATCTTTAAAATATCTCTCCGTTGGAATCTCTGAAATAGCGGATGACTGTGTGTAATCCGCTAGAATGCCATGTTCCCAGCGTGAAACATAATAAAAAAAATAGATCATTAAATCATTCTGTTATATTTTAATCCCCAAACCAAATCGAATGGAGATCTTAAAGTTTCCTCAGAGAAAGTGCTCAATATCTTTTTTACGAGAACTCCATAATAATTTAGAACGTTGCCCAATGTTGGCTTATCAACAGTGATATATGTCTTGTAAGTTATTGTTATTTTTTTTTCATATCAATCCCAAACAATACATATTGTCATTTGAATGTAATGAGGCTACTCTTTTAGAATATACCTAGAGGAGCACCTTATTAGGAGATGAGTAGCAAGACGTCTCTGCTTTAAATTTATGCATGTAAGTACAGTCAGAAAAACAAGAAAGATGAAGGGAATTCATTAATCAAGAATTTCAAGGCAATGAACTATCAGAGTAGAATGCTTTCATGCATTAAAAGGTCTCTACACGGAAGGGGTGGAATTTTGCCGCCTCTCAGATTAGTCGGGGTTATTCATGTAAAATAGGCAGAAATGAATTAATCATGACACAAATTAAAGCACTTATAAAACGGGCATATGGATGCAACATTCGGGCGATGCGCAGGGATTGGAGCTTGGTCATCAAGGCTGGAACTATTAAATGGAAAACTCATGTTTTAAAACTCTCTAATAGATAGAGACTAGTGGCAGATGCACCAGCTCAGATGTGGCAACTATACTCCATGTATGGGTGAACGGTGGCTTTGTAGGAATACAGGATGCTGTCAGACGTGAATAGTTTTCTCGCCCAGTAGTAGGAGTCTACCTTATATTTTAAAAAAATTCTCCTCATCTAATGTATGACTGCATTTACGATATTCTATCCTCGCTAGTTTCCCATCAGAAATGATAACGCAGTGTCTCTGATTAAGGCGGCAATGCCAACCTTATCAGAACTAGCAGCTTTCGCAAATGGGCATAAGTATATGTCAAACAAGGTGGCTTAAATAAGTTTCCAGACTTTTTTCGTATGCGTAGTTTTATTGATAGTACACCCATGTAACTCTAGCCTTTTTCGAAGTAATCTCCTTTGGCTGCAATGTACTTGTATAGTTTTAACAACTCCTGAAAGTCCCCCATAGAAGTCATCTTGTGTGAGCATAACAATGACCCTCATCACAGCTATTTTATTGTCTCATAACGACAGCGTCTAAGGTTTTCCTTGAGCTTAGGGAATAACCAGGTCACAATGTGCAAAGTATGGACTATAAGGAGAGTGATACACTGTCTTGATCCCTATCTTGGTCAAATAGTCTGTGGTACGAATGGACTTGTGAACATCTTTCAATTCCTCGTGAATAACTGTGTTTACAGCCCCCACGCTGACATCAAACTGTGCACTTATTGTTTTCATACTGCTTCGTTACTCCTCCTAAACCTCATACCTTCCTTGTGTCACGCGAAAATTGATGGTAGGTTCATGCAAGATGGTCCAAAAGCAATCTAAAACAGTTTAAGTACAATCAATCTGTGTAAGGAAGACATGCGTCTTTTACTTCCGTTTTCATTGTATTTTACTTCCGCTTTATATTTGAAATATTGTTTTCCGTAATTATTAAATCTGTCACCTGGTTATTGAAGATGCCTTTATGTTTGTTCTTATATCCTTTAGTGAAAGAAAATTACAAGGATTGGAAATAATTTTTCTTCTTCGACTGGTTGCAAACAAGATATTTATACGAACATGGGTTAAACACATTTGGGATTTTTAATTTGGATTCATTTGTAAATCTGATGTTTATTATGAAAACGTTGACACTTATTTACATTTATGTCGTCAAAATATAATGTTTACTGCATAACGCACGGACGCTAATTCATAATCTTTTTTCCAGATTACTCAGGCAAACAATAATCATAACCATTATCGTCTGGTGTGAATTCAAACATTCTATTGTTTGCATTGTTTTTACCGATATTTTCTAGTATATTCTAGAAAGTAGTCAAGGATTTCTAGAAATACATATTTCGGTCGCATGTTTTTTTCTAAGTTTAAGACATAATTTTATTGCCTTACATTTTTTTAAAGTGTCCTCCCGCCCAGATAACAACCAGGCTTTAATAGGACGTATTCCAATCCCTGCTGTCGCTATTAATTTAAATTAAGTCATAAGCATTGTTCAATCATAAGATGTACAGCAATAACATACTGGATTTTAAATCTGGAAACTTATTAAAAGCACTTGATATTTCATCTTTGTAGTTTCAGTGAAAAAGATTATTCTGACTGCTAAGACTATTGCCCGTGACAAATCGTCGCATAACGCTTCAACAAAATAAATGCTGTCCGATCCGCATTTTAGCATTGAACCATGCAGATTACGCAGACGATATTGCTTTGTTCTGCGAACAACACTGCTGATGCGCAAACACTGTTATATAAGCTAGATGCGGATAAGACAAAGTTTATGACTTTCAATGTAAAAGGAGAGATCAGGGCTTTGGTTGGATCAACACTGAAAGAAGTCGTTAAGTTTACGTATCTAAGTTGCAACATAGCTTCCACAGAAAGAGATATCGAAATTCGCATCTCAAAAGCATGGGCCGCATTGGATGGGCTGCGTTCAGTATGGACTTCGGGATTAACTAACAAACTGAAAAGGCAGTTCTTCAGGGCAGTGGTAGAGCCTGTCCTTGCGTACGGTGTTACAACCTGGACACTCACCAAAAGATTGGAAAGAGAACTAGACGGCACATACACCCATATGCTACGAACAGTATTAAATCATCCCACGAAGCAGGAACTTTATGCCAACCTACCTGCCATATCTAATACCATTAGAAAAAGACGCCTACGGTTTGCTGGTCATTGTCTTAGGAGCAAGCATGAATTGGTAAGTGATGTATTGCTATGGACTCCACGACACGGATGCGCAAGCAAAGGACGACCTAGATCCACGTACATCCAGCAAATAGCACACGACGCCAACTGTGAACCTGAAGATCTGAGGCAGCTGATGGAAGATAGGAAACTCTGGAGAGGAAGAGTCACATTGTTCCGGTCAAGGAGCCCATCATGATGATGATGATTACGTTCTCGGAGACCCAGCATTGTTTTCATAAGTTTCTGACCTTCAACTAATGAATTCTGATAACTGTGTGTGTAATGCTGATCGATAATCCATCATTTTAATTACATTTCCCGATAGGAGAATCATGAGTTCATACTAGGGTTACTTATAGATACATATGTTTGTATGATATAGTTGTTGACCTTGGGTGCACCCTTGGATGTAGTTTTCGAAACTAGCTGTCTACAGATCAAGGGTTTATCATTTGCTATTGTATGAACAGGGCACATGAAAGTGACACAGCATGCTTATTCTATGACGTCATCAACTCTGTAGGATTCTTTGAGAACGTCATGGGAAAGCTTGTCGAGGTGAGACCCCCCTGTCTATCGCTTTCAACGTGCTTTGCCGTATGGCACACACACACACACACACACGCACACACACACACACACACACACACACACACACACACACACGCACGCGCGCGCACACTCACTTTTTTCACAATATAGCTGAGAAGGTGATCTATAAACTGTAATAATTGTTGGAAATTTAGTCGAAAAATTAGTGAGCGGTGAAGCTTTACAGCAGTTCTAAATGACTAAAAATGCCTCTTAACCATATATTCAAGCCCTACCGTGTTTGAATGATATATATTAGCCTGACGAGTCCTTAAGGGAATAAATCTCAGTAAAACATGTGTAGCTTAATTGCCATGTGTATTTTCATTGCTTACTATTCAGCTCTATTCTCATGTTTAATAAAAGAAAATATGTGTTTTTTAATTGTTTCCAATGTTTTCGTTAATCTATATCTTAATACAGTAATACATTTATCGTAGTACGTGTATCACGGTTTCCAGGTTATACATCATTAAAAAAAAGGAGAAAAGAAGGTGATAATATTACCGCGAAGAGTATATAGATATGCTAATTGAATCTGCAATTTTTCAATCAAATCGATTGATTGTCTGCTCTAGTCAGCGACCCATCCTGGTACATCGGGAGAACACTTTACATGTCTCTCGCCAGTGACAGTCTAAGATACATTGTAGTCTAAATTGCATTGTAGCGAACCTATTGTTCAGTTTATAAAATTGTTTTATATATAAACTAGTTTGGGTGCCCGGTGTTGCCTGGGTGTTTAGAGGTGTGTGTTGAGCAAAAAAAAAAGTGGTAGTAGACAGCCAGACTCGAACCCGTGACGCGAAGGAAAAAAAGTGAAAGCAAATCTGACGCCTTACAGCTACTCCATTACGCGACCGGAAGGTCGGAATGTTAAAATTAGGCAATTCAATCGATAAGACGTCTTGCAAAAAGGGCTCGCAAAAAATCGAACCCTCCTTGTAGAAAACTACTCAGTTGATGGTAAAGGAATTAATGTTTTTAGCCAATTTTTCGATATTTGTCGTCCGAATCGTCGATCTTCAAAATGATCTTAATCTCGTAAAAATCCATCACTTATGTCGAAGGTATTAGGTGGACATACATACATACATACATACATTTAAACAGACAGGTGAGATTTATATTATATACTAGCGAGGGGTACCCGGCGTTGCCCGGGTGTTTGGAAGTGTGTGTGGAAACTCCGGGGTGCGGGGTCAAAATACTTACTTTGTATGAGGATCGAACCCGAACCGTTGAGGCAAAGTTGTAAATTAAAGTGTGAAAAAAAAAAAACGTGCAACGTTAACCATTGGCCCACCGCGATATGCTAACGGAAACACGTTTGAATTTATTTAATTACTTGGATTTGGCAGGTGCTCGTTTTAATGAGTTAATGAGGTCAAGTTTGACTGCGGGATGGTATTTACTGCTGAACGCTTTTTTCCCTCAAGATGTTATAGGAAAAAGACTAACCCACATGCGGCGAGCGGCAAATGTTGAATATTTATCTTCCCGAAATCGAGCAAATTAAATAGACAGGCGAGCTTCGTTGTTAACTGTGAGATATTACGATTTATATGTGATATAAAAAGTTTTAAAAAGTTGTGAAGCGAGCGACCGCTTCTCTGAAAAAAGCCTTTTGTTGACATACAGAAAAAGCGCACATACATACATACATACATACATACATTTTCGCTTTTATATATATAGATTAAAGATTAAAATACCAAAGTGAAGTTCCATGTCTTAAACAGAAACATTAATTTCAAACGAATCTACTGTTGATTTTATATTTTAATATGCATTTATGATGTTTAAATAATTGAAAGAAATAGAGCAGACGTTATTTGACCAAGGGAGCTTGTGCGCATGCTCTGTTGATTTAGTGTGTACGCGTGTGCGTGTTTGTGCGTGTTGGTGCATGTGCATTTCGGATGAGTTTGCAATTGCGAAACTTTCTTTTTATATCTATGTCTCGATTGGCTTGCGAAGTTGGCCAGACGCACAGCAATGAGGAAGGGTCAAAAGTTACCCTCGCGTTTTCTTTTGATTAATACACTTAAAAAAATGACGCAGTTCTTAATTAGAAAGTTATTTATCAGATCAAAGGATATAATTAACAATGTATATTAGATACGATATTAATTCGCAATGCACGGAGTCTGCTAAAAGAAGCCAGTACAAATAGTGGAAAAGAACAATTGATATAGATTTTGTTATTATTCGCAATACGAGGTGTGTTCAAAATATACTCATATTTACAGAAATAAAGCAATAGACTTTCAAACATTGAAACCTATGAGATAACCACCATATGTCTAACTAGTAGGACCCGTAAACCGGCGTTGCCACGTGGTAGCATGCCCCCACCCCGCGTAAAAATTAAAATACGCTGTTGTTGTTATTGTTCCCCAACCCCAACTCCTCATGTAAAGAACGGCTTTCGAAATAGACACCCCTAAATTCCTCATGTTAAGTATGAATTTCGGAATAGACACCACATTTTGTGAGTGGGGTGGGGTTACCACAAAATTTGCCTGAAATGTAACTTTGATAATTGCTGCCAGGATTCCCACGCGCAAATACTATGAACGAACAACAACATTTGCAGTGAATAAGTATATGAGCCAGATAATAAGGTTGCAACCCTATATCTGACCAACGTACAGAATACCTCCCGGCGTTGATTGGGAGCAGTATGAGTACTTTTAATTTAGAGGGAAAAATAGCAACTACTTCCACTATAGATGATTGCAACTGTGATGATGTTGCTACAAGGATGTAATGTAGGATTTTAATATGATGAATAAATGTGTGCAAGATTGCGTTCAAAAGTTACGTAATATAGTGACTAATAGATTAGATATAATAAATTTATATGTGGCATCCGTTGGAGCAAACCTAGTGTACTTTGGACCAGAGCGGAATTTCTGTAATCAAATTTTTATGTATTTTTTATGTATGGAGATGATTAAAAACACGTTAAATTGTAAGTATTCTTTATAGAATAAAACAAGTATATAAGCTGCCAATAAAAAAAAAACATGCGAAGGTAATTTGATGTCGGTACGTTTTTATTGCAAATCGCTTCTTCTCTATAGCGTTAAAGTATTCTCACGTGTTCTTTTTATTTTTTCTAACCTATACCTGCCTTGTGTCTAATCCCCGTAAATCTTATTTATAAATTCACTATGCCTGTCTGTCTGCCTTTTTTTCTGTCATCATATTTTCAAACTCTATCTCCTCCGCATCTAAAATCGCAGAGCAGCGCTAGGGGCCTTAAATGATTGGATTTTTAAGGGCAGTTTTTTCATAGGTCTTTAGTCGGCAAAATAATTTTTAAAGGGCTAAAAAGGGGCCACAATTGAAAAAAAAAACTGTTATACATTTTTCAGATTCATTTTAGTTTAATTGTAATTTTTAATTTTTTGATCAGTTCATACTCACATTGGTACGGGAATAACATCTACAGCTTTATTATCAGTTCTGATACTAGCTGAAGGCACCCAAATGTTTTTTTTTTACTTTTGAAATCACGACTTAATAATAATATATACGAAATCTGGGCAAATTAAAATATCATGTTTAAGCGTATTTTACGACCGGGCATAGCCAGGTGCCCCTCTCTCCGCTAGTAAGCGCTTAAGGATATACAGAATATATATATAAAAAATGTTTTACCAATAATAAAAGCTAGTGTGTTTAGGGTATTATGCAGAAATGTCTTCATTTTACCAATTTTCATGCTCAGAATAAACATGTTTTGAAAGGAACTGAAGCGAGGTACGTTTTTATTTCATTGTATTTATTTAATTGCATGTCAGAATTAAAATTTTCAGTTTGTCAGATGCATCGCTATAAAGGTTTATGTTTGGGAATACAATAGACTTATTATTTATTTTAAAGTGTGATGCTTGGATTAGATGTTATTTGATATATGTTCGACCATGCAAGATTTCAGCTTGATGAGATTAATAGTTTTTAAGTTATGACCATAATTTCCGGACATTCATTCTTTTTTGTGGACTGTTATCCTCATCTTCATAGTTGTTGTTGCTTCGCCACCTTTCGGCCAACTCATCCTCTGGCCTTCTTCAGGTGAGTAACCGCGACGGAATAAAAATGCTGAGTATATTAACTAATCCACCATAATAACTGCGTTTTATAGTTGTTGTCTTACTACGTTTCGGCCAACTAATTCTCTAGTGTTCTTGGGTAGATTTGAAACCGCTATATTCAGAAAATGCTCGCCTGGAACCGTAGAGTTCAACGCCTCTATCCACTTCATTATCAAGATTGAATGTTAAGTTCTTAGAAGTCCAATTTTGTGGGTTTTTTTTTCTAGTTTTCTCCTTGTCGGGTCTATACTGAATGGTAATATGTTTTATTTTATTTTTTTATTTTATGATTTCTTTCAATTGAGACTTTATAATTTGTGTATTCATTCTTTTATTGTTGGAATTCTTTAAATTGAGACTTTACAGTTTTTACATTCCCTTTTTTTTGGACGTTTATCCTCATCTTAATAGTTGTTTCATCACGTTTCGGCCAACTCATCCTCTGGCCTTCTTCCACGACAACTACGAAGATAAAGATAACAGTCCGCAAAAATAATGAATGCACATATTACGAAGCCTCATCTCTTAAGATAAAGACAATTAGAAAATGGAAAAAATAATACCATTCAGTACGGATCCAACAATAGAAACCGAGATAAGAACACAAAATTGGATTCATAAAATTATAACATCACACGTTGCTCAACCTTCGGGGTCCGTGTCGGAGTGGGCATAGGCGTTGTGTTTCTACGACTTTTGGTGAGCATTGTCTGAAGATAAAATAACTTCCGGGATACATCATATTCTACGGAGAAATTAGTAGTTATGCCTGGGTAAAATATTTATCAGCCTTACGTTGTTAATTTAGTCATGCAATCTCACGACTGAATTATCTTATTGGTTTTGCAATGTATTCCTAAATTTCCACCTCAAATATATCATCAAACAATATAATGTTCTATTATTATTTCATAGACTAGCAATGGAATAGTACCCAACTTTGCCCGGACTTAAAATACGCTTAAATATGATATTTTAATTTGTCCAGATTTTATATACATTACTAGACTATTCGTGACCCGTTGGGTCAGTATATTATACTAGCTATGGAATTAATGTATGAACGTGACACTTTTGACGTAAAGAAAATAGTTTTTTGTGACATAAGAGAAACATTTCTATGAAAGTATATTAAAATGAAAAAAGGATATAGATAGATTTCTATGAGTCGTTCGGTTTATAATTCGTTATTTTTGAAAAAAAAACCCAAACAAACTTACAGCCATTGAATTATAAGTGGTTTGCTATACATATAGGTAAATATGCACTGAACAGATATCATAATACTTAACGTTAATTCAAATTTTGATATATATTTTAATTTAAACGCAAAAAAACAACAAAAAACAATTGGGACGCTGAAAATGACTACAGTGAAACAATACGTTTTATTGTCGCGTTGATTATTTATTTGTGACTCAATTAAAAAGCATATTTTCGGGGTTATTTATTTATATTGGTAGTGTAGAAGAAAATGTATTTATGTTTTTAAGAAAAGCTGCATTAAAAAATGAAGAATAAAGTCGGTGGTTAAATCGCCGTTGTAAAATGCTCTTATGGTTGTCAACGGGTTAAAGTAGATTAATTGTAAGAAAATTGCCTTAAAATAACTTAAACGTAATACGGAAATGAACGATGTAAAACAATGCAGAAAGTATTAACAATTGTTTATTTGGATAATTTAAACGCGAAAAACAAGACCAAAACAAGTGGGACGCTGAATACGTTTTATTGTCGCGTTGATTATTTGTTTATGTACGCATGCGCAATCGGAAGTCGTAAACTGGATGTTGGATACAACACCCGTTACAAGGTCATTTGAGTTTTATAATTATATAGAAATATTAATTATAGCGTCGTGATTTCCAAAGTTAAAAATATGTAGTTAGAGTCATCAGATAGAATCGAACCAGAAACTATAGTGTTTAAAGCTGGCGACGTTATCACCGCACCGATTAAAATTTAAAAAATAAACTAATATGAATTTACAAAATGTTCAACGATTTTTTTCAATTTTGGCGCATTTTAGACCCCTTTTAAAACTATTTAAACCGGCTAAAGACCCATAAAAAAAAACAGCATGTAAAAAGTAATTTGAGGTCCCTAGCGCCGCTTTGGAACTTTTTGTTTCGGAGGAGATGAAGTTTGAAAATATAGAGACAGACAGACCGCCAAACAGGCCGACAGACAGCCTGACCTTAAATGTATTATCGAACATGGTATACTCTTATTTCATAGTTTAAGAACGTTGCGCCATTCTAGATCAATCGTGGGAAGATAACAACCTCGCCCTCTTCTGATATGTTTGCACTTTTCATATTGTCGTCACAAAAGAAACCAAATATTTTATTTCAAAACAAAAACGTACAATTCAAGTTATATAAAAAAAATGTTAAATTAAATTAATTGGCTGCACAAACAAATATAATAAATTTAAATGAGAACATTTGGGAACCTGAAAAAGTTATGAAATGATAAAATAATTTTTATTTACTTTTTTGTTGTTGTTAAAGGCTGAATTTTTGCCAAATAACATGGCTGTATCAAAAAGAGGATAGTCCGATGTAGTTTTCTTTTCTTTTTCTTCATAATGCTATTATTAAGAGGTCGAGCCTTCCGAAGAGAAAAAAAAAACGTCTTGTATCCATGCTTGTAAAGAGCGTATGGCGTTTTCTGTTCATAAAATGACCGAACAGTTAGAACAACTTATTAAGTTGTTTATGAGATGAAGACACCAAGCCCTTTGCCTTTTGTTCCGTTTTTGATGGAAGAAGGAGACAAGAGTGAAGGAGAGAGAAAGTGTGTGGTGGTGGTGGGGGGTGAGAGAGAGAGAAGGGGATAGTGTGAGTATTATTATGTTAATTATTGATCAACAACTGTATTATAGATCTGTAATACTTCTTGTTGCTAATATATTCATCAATAATATTTGGAGACAGGGAGTTATTGCGTAAAACACAAGGTTGGTAATTAACGCGAGTATGATTTAGAGTTCCTGTTGAATAGCGGGGTTTCACATTAAAGAGATATGACCAAGGATTCATATTGAGACAATACATATAACAGATATAACGATAGTGATGAAAGGAGAGAAGACATTTATACATATTACAGTTATGGAATGCTTGGGGCTTCATATATATACTGACTGGAGATGTATACAAGTTCTTAACACAGAGGTGCGGAGATACATAATCTTGTAAGGGTTACACAATGTTCATTACAAGATGATGAATACGTTACCTTTTGAGTGTTGAAAGATGACATATGACAACAGTTACAAAAACACACTGATTCTTTATTCATTGGACCGGTCGAATGATGATGACGTCAGGAATTCAAATTCGGGATCTACATAGTTTACTGTTCGTCCTTTCGCTTCCAAAGGACTAACTCCAACTCAACCCAACTCAACTGCTCTCCACTCTACTCTTCTGCTGACTTCCCTGATCTGACTAACTCTAGCTTCTATATTAAGAATCCCCCTTCGTCTATGGCGTCAGAAGTGTGTTTCCCAAACGTGACCAATTCACGTGGCTATGCATGTTTTTCCAAACACACTTTTGACAACGAAATAATTCTCAACATATAATTCTAACCTGTTTTTTTTAACAATATATTTTTAATTTGTATTGTTCATTCTTTAGCTGACATTTTTAATATTCAGTTTTCTAAAGGAATGAACAATCAATTCTTTTTACGATATAAACAATATCTAACTATTTTAATAGAATTTAACAATAGCTAAATTCTAACATTCCAATTCGTAACCTTGCTACCAAGGTTCGAGTCTCGGCTTATCCTAATCTCATTTTCATCTATCTAATACTCTTCTTATTTACATGGAAAGGGGACAGCCTTTCCCTGTAACACTCCAAAAATGACCTTCTGGATTGGACCAAAAATGCGCATTGCCCCAATTTAGAAGGGCCTCTTTGTATTGACTGTAGAGAGAACAGATACTACGGTTTTAAATATTTATTAGAAGAAAATAGAAATAAATACATTTTAAAGAAATCAGACACAAGGCCATGAATATGTGGGAAACTGAGTGTTGTTGATTATCTTTCTCTAACATGATAAAATTTATGTCTTGTATCTTTACTAGAATGCCCCGAGTGACCACAGTGTCACATTTACTATAGGAGAAGTCTCACTTAAGAACTCCTTAAATTTGTTAATAATTGTATTTTTTAAAAGTATATTTAGGTACAGAAATTAATTGGAATGACATGGGAGTGATAAAGAAACATAACAAAAAGTCGGTTAGTAGCATCCTTTGCAACGCTTTCTTAATAATAAACCGTCTACTAAAAAAAAAATAAAAAAGAAAAGCAAGTCAATCTCTAAATAGGAGTGGGAACTATCTCTACTTTTTCTGGTGTCTTATTAGACTTTTGATTTCATTTCACTATTAGGATGAATTCTATAGAGGCAGAATTTTTACATTCTGCATAACTGCGTAGAATTTAAGATGAAACGTTATAGCACACACATATATACACACATACACACTTACACACACACGCACATACAAACACACACACAACCCCCCCATATATATATACATATATATATAGTACAAGTGCCCTTGTGAGTGTGTGTGTGAAAATTTTCTACCAACCTGCTCTCTGAATATTTAGTCTACATTATATTACGTTGAACTCTATTCATGCATATTATCTACATGCTGCAGAATTGTGTAGAATTTTAGATGTATAGCTCTGACGAATGCTCACGAGAATGAAACACGGAATATTCTGTGTAGCTTAATTGCCATATATGCTTTCATAACTTACTATATATAGAGGGAGAATGAAAGTGACCTTGTCGGTCTGTGTGTAAAAACTTTCTACCAAACTGCTCTCCTAATATTTTGTGTATTAAGTCGAAATTTGATATATAATGTCGTTGGATCTCCAGCACACATTCGGTCTGGGTTTTAGCCGGCAAAAAATAATTATACGAAGACAAAATTAAAAAAAAAATAGTTGACATTGGCAGGAAAGTTGAATAAAACGTTACCTCTGCAACAGTAAACATCTATATCTCAAAGACGCGTAAATTTTAAATTTTCGTTACCATCTGTCGGTAGCCTAGGCGATAACGACTAAAGCTGGGGTGCTAAACATTTTGGTTTCGATTCATGCAGATGGTATGCAAGTCATATTTTTACAGAATAAATTAAACAGGTGAAAATTAGAATCTTAGCCAAACATGTCTTTCAATTTTTAATATCCACTTGAATTTAAAATAGACGAGGCGTTAAAAAGATTTTTTACGTGACTTACGAGTCCAGATTAGTTAAGAGAGAGAGAGAGAGAGAGAGAGAGAGAGAGAGAAAGAGAGAGAGAGATGGAGAGGAGAAAGAAAGAGAGAAAAAGGTGAGAAGAGCGTGCTAGCTAAAACGAAGAAAATTGAAGCCAGTTTTACTGAGTATGCGCAGATAGAGGACAACTATATGGGTCGTTGTGAATAGACCTTATGACCTGACGCCATAAACAAAAAACCATTTCCTCACATTAGCCAAAAAGCTACTGTGTTTGTTTTGGGTCAGCATTTTTCTTAGCATTGTCTGTTGCCGGGCGTAATGGACATTAAAATGGTGTTTCCGCCGTAATGATATTACCCGTCCATAATATGCTCTCTCGACATAACCACTTACAGAACAGCCGTATGCAAACACACACATAACCCTGCACACAAAGACATCTCATACACGCACATACTAGAGAGTAATAAATATATGCATATCGAAACCAAGAGAAATATATAAAACTGCTTTTTGCAGGCAATGTAACTAGTTGTATAGCTCCTGCGATAAAATTATAGATTAAAACATAATTGTCCGTGTGATAAAATAATTGACACTTAACATTATATTCCAATGAACAGTAAATAGAGCACAATCACGTTGACATACCGGTTCTCGTTAGCTCACCGAAGTTAAGCAGCGTTGAGTCTGGTTGGTATCAGATAGGTGAGCTTTTGGAAAGGAGAGGTGCTCTATGTACCGTGAGGTAAACTACCAGGTTGAGAAACTGGCGCGGTCTATCCTTCTCCCAGCGCAGATGGGGCACTCTTAAGCCGTGGTAGGCACTCTGTGTAGTGATGGCGTCGCGATAAAAACATATCTTTGACAGCCCTGGCCGAGCATCAAGTATTCAGGTATCGACAAGATTTGAATTACACTACAAACACGTGTAGTGAGTTCAATCTCGGCTACGGCCGCGCTGGATGGAAGATAGAACAGTAAAATAAATTATCAAAGTACGCAAGAAATCCACAGTTTTAACATAATAGATGATAGCAACCACTAACAATTGTGATAAGCGGTGATATCTTGAAACAGTAATAAAGGGTTAAAGCTTATGACGTTTTTTTATAGATGAAAATATAAAAATAATATATGGATGAATAATGGTGTTAGAAGGATTAATCGGAATCGGGAATCAAAAATATCGGAACTTTTAGCAGTTATCAGAATCGGTATCAGAATCGGAAAAATTGGGAATATTTTCCGATCACAAAAGCGATTCTTTCAATTGTTTTAATTGATGTAAAAAAGTAAGAGACTTATTTGGTGTTTTGGCTAAGATTTTAAATTTCACCCTATTTTATTAATTCTGTAAGGCTTGCATACCGTCCGCTTGAATCGAAACCAGAACGTTTAGCATTCCAGCTTTAGTCGTTTCTGTCTAGATTATGAACTTGGGTTTGAACACTGTCAAGGCAGGATAGGTGTTCTGGGCAGCTTCTGGCCAGGTCAAGTAATGGTACTTCATCCTAGAACGTAATAAGCTCTTATACAGGAAGGAGATTGCGTCGGTAGTGATCCAAACATTTTCTCAGTGACTTTGGCAATGGATTTGATGAATGTATTCCACTTCAGATCACGAATGATCCTGTCAGACTAAGGAAACGCCACTTGAAAAAAATCAAAATAGACTTCGTAACTTAGCGGGGGACGCGCTTTTCTCTTCCATGCAACGTCTTTCCCACAAAAGAGACATTGCGAGCCTGTCTCTGTTTTATCATTATTTTTATGGCAAGTGCTCATCTGAGCCTCAATCTATGGTCCCCCCTCGTTAAAATTTCAAGAAAAACACTCATCTAACCAAAACTACTATCAATAATTTCCCATACTCTTTATCTGTGCCTAAACCTAAATACAGATTCCACGAACAAAGCTTCTTTCTTAGAATTGCACGCCCGTGGAACTCTCTTCCGCTTTCCTGCTTACCAGCTGACTACAATCTGATTGTCTTCAAGTCCAATGTAAACAAGTTCTTGATGAACTGTCCCACTAAGTAATCCAATTTACAAAATTCCCACTACGTATGTTTACTACGCTATAATCACATTGACTAATGCATAATCATTAACCTCGATAAATGATGATTACTTTGTAAAAAAAAAAAAATAATATAGAAGATGATCGTTGTGCCTCTGAAGTATCGAAGTATAAAGCATGTGACTTCGAATAGTGATGTGACACAACCCCACCTTATCTAACGAGAAATGTATATATCACCTTAGAGAGGACCATAAGTAGGTAAAGTCAAAGATCAAGATAGGATGCAAAACCCATAAAACCCGACGGAGATAATGAGCTTTAGTACAGGACTTAGCATAGTTGGGGTTTATATTTTATAATTAGCCTTCATACAATATACCAAGATGCATGAGCGTATCTACTCAGTTAAAAATACATTTTATTTATCTATCTATATATCTATAAAAGTGAACGTGTCTGTGTATCTGTATGTCTGTGTATCTGTATGTCTGTGTGTCTGTGTGTGTGCATTTCCCTACGCAATAATTCTGTCAAACATTGAAATTGAGGCTAATCAATCGAAAGCAGATGATGACTTGCGAAAATATCGGTGAAAAAAGCGACCCATCCTTGTAGAAAACTGCCAAGTTGATGATGGGTTAATTAATGATTTTGAAGAATTTTTCGATATTTGTTATCCTAAAGATCGAGGTTTAAAACAATACCAGTTTCGTCACGTTGCGACGCGTCTGTCGGAATATTTTACGAGACAAACAAACACACACATTTTGCGCTTTATACATATATGTATATATATATATATGTATATATATATTAATTAATGTGATTGATAATTTAAAATTTAAAAATCAAATTATAATTAAATTAAAAATCCGTTTCATGAAACGGATTTTTAATTTAATTATAATTTGATTTTTAAATTTTAAATTATCAATCACATTACTTAATATTGTATTAGCTCTAGGACATTTAACTATCGAGCTTATTATATATCTAAATTACAACGAGCACTTTCTATTTCCTGTATATTAATTAAACTAGTAATTTCACTGTTACATTAAAATACACTCAGCTCTTTAGACTATTGTTCTAATCTCCTTTAAATGTATATATATATATATATATATATATATATATATATATATATATATATATATAGACTAGCGGGGGTGATAGAAGAGGGTGACCCTGTTTTAATATTATAAAAAAAAATCACGATGTTAAGAAAAATTGGAAAAACTAATACAAAGCAAAACAGCGAACAAACGTAAAAAAAAGTGTAAAAGAAGAAAAAAAGTTTAGGTAGAAAGACAGGCTCGAACCCGAAACATCGAGGCTAAGGCGGAAAAAAATACCCGACACGTTACCCCTACGTCAAGGAGAAATAAACTGAATAACGTTTAAAATTCAACCTTTAAAAACACTTGCAGGTGGTTGAAACTAACGCGAACGTTTTCTAGGTCAAACATGACGTCATTGTCGTAGTAGCAGGAGCAGAGAAAATGAAGGGACGATTTTTTCGGCACCCCTCCCTGTATAAAACTGATGATTTTAGGGTGAAGAAATTAATGTTTTGGGCCAATTTTTCGATATGGGCGAGCGAAGGTTGGAACTTTAAAATGCTACCTATCTGGCGAAAATCCGTGGCCCGTGTCAGAAGTTTTTGTGAGACATACATACATACATACATACATACATACACACATTTTCGCTTTTATATATATAGATTAGAGATTATGCTGTTTGTGAATGTTAGTCCGAGATGTTTGAACATACTTCAAATTTTAAAAGGAAGACAAAGAAGAGATATTTTTAAAAAGAAATAACCATGTTACGGATTTGTGTATAATGTCGTCGGTAGAGGGCGTGCAGCTCGTAACAAAGGCACCTAATCAGGCAGTCTTGTTCACCGAATTGAAGACGTTGCGTCTTCATTATCCGTCCTGTCGAGAGTTGTAAAACCGACTTGTTACTTATTCAAATTCAATTTAGAACGGAAAATTCATTCGACGCAGCTTAGATGGGCGCACAAGTAGGACATTGTCACCTCAATTCTTTGCGTATTGTTATGCAAAGTTTTCTTTCTTTCAGAATAAAAAAAAAACTCGCCCTACTTGTTAAAAATCCACCGTGTAAAATTAAGTATACCATGAGAGAGTGACGTGTGATGTTTCTGTTGGTGAGATCTGAAACGAATATCGCCATTTTTTTTTTTATTACGTTAAGAACAAAGTTCTTGCGAAATTTTAAATGTTGATTTCAAATAATGTATTTTCAAAAAAGTTTTCGTTATAATACCTATACTTTATATATCATTTTAAAGAGCGATTTTCGATAACAACATCCAGTATTAGTAAACAGAAAAAAAACTAATTCTTCTGCATCACAATCGCCGCCCGTGCATTGCTAAACCCACCCTGCAGAAGTTGAACGAATTTGGCTACGAAACTCTGCCGCATCCGCCATACTCTTCAGACGTCTCTCCTTTGACAGAAGTATCCTATCATGGGCGTTAATATTTCTTGACCAAGAGAGGTGTACACACACTGTATACACTTTGGCCAGTCTCGGGCGGGCGCCCCCTCTCTTTCAGGTTTTTTTCTCGCCTTTGAGCCAAGATCAAAGTGTAGTAACTGTTCCGACAGATGCTGCAATCAAATACAATATATAGGGGCAACCCCACATATAAGACCATTGCTCTTGTAGCAATCAGTTATTGTAGGGGAAACCCTTCATACCGATTGTCACTATCCAGTTCCCCTACTCCCCGGGGAGCTGGCACCCATTTCCCCAATATCTCCACATTAAAAAACGGTCTTGTGCCTAATTTGCTCTGTGGGGAAGCAAATAAATTCCGCCATACTCTCCAGACGTCTCACTTACAAACTACCAGTTTGAAAAACGCCATCAGCGACTTCATCGCTACGAGAACGCATAATTTTTACGTTTCTTGCATATATACACTTGTTTTGCTTTAGCAAAATTGTGGTAATTCTGATGGTGCTTATTTGTTTAAGCCAAGAGATGTTAATCGGATTTTAAAAGTAAAAAAAACGCAATAACTTTCTTGTCAGCCTGAAATAGAGAATGTTGCATAGTTCATCAAGTTTTCTAGCACTGACGTCTTTTACCAAGTTTTGATTAAACGAATAAAAATATTCTCTACAATTCCAAGAAATTATCGCCCTAGAAAAGACACGATTCCATTTCCGTTTGAAAAAAAATCCCTTTTTTTGTTTTTGCTGCAGACTAGTTGGCCAATTATGTAAAACTCCCAAGAGCGCTAGGAGTTTTCCGTCATGTCTTCAAGTTGCACAATGTTAAATGAGCGAGATCGGCGATGCGCCGCTGTACAACTCATGCTCCTACTGGTTCAAATTATGACAGAAGAACGATTGTCAGCACCCTCAAAATGCAAATCCGGACGCTTAGACGTTCAAGGGAACATCTCAACGAAGTTTTCGGCCATTATTATGGTTTTTGGTGCGGTTTAGAATGAGGCCCACCTCATATCATCGAAGTTGAGTTTAAAGTCAATACAAAAGTCTACCTGGATGTGTTGAAGAGTGTGGAGATCCCTTGGTACAAACAGTTGTCCGCTGGCAGACCCTGGGCATGACAGCTGGACTCGGAACCGGCGCAAATGTCCGAAGGGGTCCAGGCTTGGCCTCAAAAGGAGTGCTATGTCTTTGTATTCTTCTCTCATTTATCTGATTACCTCTCCTTCCATGACCCAAACCCGCTAAACTATTTCGTTTAGTCTCAAGTCGAGAACATCACCTACATGACCTCCCACAACACCAAAGCCAGCCTGATCACCGCCATTCGCCGAGTATTCGCCGAGCTCCGCTAGCGTTGTGGAAAATTCATGTTTCCAGTTCCGGAGCCATATCGAGACGATAATTGAGGCTGAAGGCGGCTAGATTGAATTGATGTAAACTCTACTACATAATCAAGTTACCTGAATTCATTTTTTTCAATAAAAGTTTTAAAATAAAGCTGTGGTATTAATTTTTATTTCGGGCGACAGATCGTTGCGCCCTATATCGGAATAATATTAGTCCAGGTCCATTATATTCTTTCTCGCATAAGGCGAGAACCGAGAAAAGATATATATGGCGTCCCGACACATTAAGTCCTAATTTTCATAAATACGGGAATAGGTTTGGGCGGAAGTGCTATTTCGCACAAAAAAAATATTTGGGCCAAACAACGCGTTAAGTACATCACGAATAAATATACTGAAACGCAAAAGAATATAGAACGTGAGTCCACATCGGCCACATTTCTGTATAAATTCTATAGTGGTATTTTTTCTAGAGTATCCAGGAGTATGCTTGAATAAAGTCGAGTAAAAACATGCAATTAATATAACATGATATAATAACCAGACCAAGAAACTAAAATCTAGAAATAATGAAAAGTAGATTTATACGTCTGAAATAATATATTTCTAAAAGATAAGATCAGAAAAGTAAATCAACTCTGGAAAGTCTTACAGTCACGGAAATAATCTCAATTGATTTTGTAGTAGAGCTGACAGCTATTCAATGTAGCCGCCTTCAACTTCAATCAACTCGATACGGGTCGGGAACTGGGAGCACGCACATTTCACAGGCTCCGGCAGGAGTTCGAAAAATAATCAGCGCATGGCGGATAGTAGGCTGGCTTAAGTGTTGTGCGGGGTCATGTTGGTGATGTTCCCGACTTTTACTAATCTTCTTCCTAGCATATATTGAGACATTACTCAATTATCTGAAGCCCGACAACAATATAATTTAATGAATAAATCTCTCAAATAAATACAAATAATTGCTGAAAAAAAAATGGCATGAATTTATAAAGACAGATAGAGTTCTCAAAAGCAGTATAGTTTTTTTTATTTGGATGAGACTATCTAACTGAAAAGATCGCAAGTGATTTTGGGTAGAAACTTTTTGAAATTTTGGGAACCCCTGGAAAATGTTCTAAATTGGGATATCTCCCTTTTATAAAATAAACACAAAAATAAAAAATAAATAAAAATTTAAAACAAATATATTTGTGCATATATATAAATATATATATATATATATATATATATATATATATATATATATATATATATATATATATATATATGAACAAAGATATCGAGTAAATTTCATGAATAATGCATAATTAATTAAGATAAAAAAATTATTGCATATAATTGAAAGGTATTAAAACACCCTGGAAAATGATCTAAATTGGGATCTCTCCTTTTTTATAAAATAAAAATATAAATTAAAAATAAATAAAAATTTAAAAGAAAATATATTTTGCATATATATATTATATATATATATATATATATATATATATATGTGAACAAACTAAAAATAAAAATGATATCTAGTAAATTTCATAAATAATTCATAATTAATTAAGATGAAAAAAATATTGCATATAACTAAAAAGTATTAAAACTAAATGGGGATCTCTCCCATTTATAAAATAAAAATAAAAATTAGAAATAGATAAAAATTTAAAACAAAACATATTTGTGTATACATGCACACACACAAACACACACACACAAACACACACACACACATACATATATATATATATATAGAGAGAGAGAGAGATAGATAGATAGATAGATAGATAGATATATGTATGAACAAACTACAATTAAAAAATTATATCCAGTCAATTTCCTTAATAATGTATAATTCATTAAGATGTAAATTTAAAAAAAATTATTGCATATAACTAAGAAGTATTAAAAAAGGTAGTTTAATTCAAACCCTGAAAAGTAGATTAAATCTTTTAAAAAGTTGTTAGAAAATATATATATTGAATAATTTCCTCTAGATTTTGTGACAGTCACTCTGGCCCAATTTCGGTGAACTGCTCCTCTCTACCGCCTACGTAATTTTAAATTATTTAAAATATTGTTTTCCTTATTGTCATTTATATTCATTTGTACTACCTCCATTTTGTTTTGTCCTTCCTACCTTTTTTTCCTTCTCTCTAACTATCTTTTAATGTTTAAGAAGAAGAGGGATTGTAGTAATAAGTTTACTTATTAATAGCGCTACATGATAGAAACCTCCACGTTGTTTAATTGAGCTAGAATTTGCGATAAGCTCTGTTTCAAGAAGTCTAGGGCGCGGTTGATTTGAAATGAATTTAGCTATTTTTGCTTGTTTTAAGTCAAAGCTATGATTATGGAGCAATGAATGAGAGAATAATGCATAATCATACCTTTAACTTAAAACAAGCAAAATAGTTAAATTTATTTAAAACTAACATGGGTGCCCGGCGTTGCCCGGGTGTTTGCAGGTGTGTGTTGAGAAAAAAAAAAGTGGTAGTAGGAAGGCAGGCTCGAACTCGTACCGCGAAGAAGGAAAAGAACGGGGAAAATCCTGACGTCTTTGCTGTTACGGCCACCGCCAAACCGGAAGTGACGTAGGTTTAAATTAAGGCTAGACAATCGAAAAGAGCGGATGACTTTCGAAAATATCGGTTAAAAAAGCGACACCTCGCTGTAAAAAAGTGCCCAGTTGAGGGTAAAGAAATTAATGTTTTTAGTCAATTTTTCGGTATTTGTCGCCTGAAGGGTCGAGCTTATAAAAGATACAGACCTTGTGAAAATCCGTCGCTTCTGTTAAAAATATTAGGCAAACATGCAAGCATACATACATACATACATACATACATTTATATATTTGTAACTCGATATTTTCGATCCAAACCGATTAAAAAGCTTGTCCTATCTCTGAATATCCTTTATATAAAATTTCAAATGCTCAGACCATAAATTATCTGAGTAATTTGGTAGAGACCGCACAGGTCAATTTTTTTTTTAACTTTGACCCCTATTATGGCCCCTTAACATTTTTTTTTGGCTCAAATCAAGTTTTTAAGTAAGATCCATGTCCAAGGAACCTCTATCTAAAATTACAAGTGTTTATACCCTGAATTGACGGAGGAGTTTGGTAGAGTTCTCAAAGGTTAAATCGTTGAACTTTGACCCCTTAACTGCCAAATTTCTGGCCGAAAACGGATTACAAAGATTTTTCCAAGTTTCAATACCTTGTATATCAAATTTCGAGTCTGTAGACTGAAAAAGGACAGAGTTATTGCATAGTGAAATGTACACAGACAGACACACACACAGGCACATTCACTTTCATAGATATAAAGAGGGATAGATAGATAAACAGCGCCGTAGACTTTTTGAATCAGCGCTTTGCGCAAATTCAAATACAATTAAACAACAAGGAGGTTTCTTTAAATTATCGCCATTGCACACACACCCTTATGCTAAGAACAATATTAAATATATCTTGGCAAAATCATCCCACGAAGCAGCTACTTTATGGCAACCTACCTGCCATATCTAATACCATCAGAGACGGGGAATTCCTCTGTCTGTGGAAACAATTGTAATGATGTAATTGGCCGGCAAATCGTAGGCGTCTTTCTCTGATTGGTCATTTTCTGAGGAGCAAGCATGAATTGGTGAGTGATGTATTGCTATGGACTACACGACACGGACGCCAACTGTAAACCTGAAGATCTGAGGCAGCTGATGGAAGACAGGAAACTCTGGAGAGGAAGAGTCACATTGGTCCGGGCAAGGAGCCCGTCATGATGATGATGATGATGATGATGATGTTCGCCATTAATAAGTAAACTTATTAAAAGTACGTAATTGAATTGGAGGCACGTGCTAACCCTCTTACACCCTGGAAACGCCTCCTATAATAATTAACACATGTAATCACAATCAATATATTTGATTATAAACGAACATATTTTTTCAGCAAAGAATATTAACTGCTTGATATCTTTTATAAATATATTAACGGCTATATGTCATTATTAAAAATCTCCCTCTTTTTTTTTTTGTTTTTTAAATTTCCAAAGTGTTTTTATGTTTCTGAAACGAAACAGCGCCACACACTTCAGAAGAAAATGTTCAAATATTTGTATTGGTGTATCTGTTTTCTTAATTTAATTCATCCAGACGATGACTTGAAATAAAGACGAAACATTGATGAATAAATAACTCGGTTTGTTCCTTTTTATTTCTCTATTTCGTTTGAATAATACTTCCATCATATATATATATATATATATATATATATATATATATATATATATATATATATATATATATATTAGGTTGGTGCAAAAACATGTCATTTTTTGATGTTCAACGTCAAAAGACAATAATTCCGTTTATAATAAACGTTATTAATCGAAATAAGAATCATTAAAATG
>NC_136511.1:1070000-1080000 GCF_053919585.1 Euprymna scolopes
CCTCTTTCAGTCGGTGGAATCACGACACAAAGATAAACAGTTACAAAATATTTGATGATTTCTTTATTCATCAACCGGCCGATTGATGATGTCAGGAATTCAAGCTTTTTCGACTACATGGTCCCTCTTCTTCCCTTCGCCTCTAAAGGCATCAGCTCCCAGTCTGGCCCTCTCTCTCTCTCTCCCTCTCTCTGGCTGGATATGTGACTCTCTGATTCTAACTTCGAACTCTTTCAATATATCGACTTCCACATGAATAAATTTAACGTGGATTTTACATATGTTTGCGCAAACACACTTTTGGTAAACAATTGTTCAATATTTAATCTATTTTTAATAATTATCTATAAAATAGCATTGTCCACTCTTTTAATTGACATCTTTAATATCCAGTTATTTTTAAAAGAATAGACAATCGCTCTTTTTCTGACATCCTTGGGTTTCAACTTGACTACAGGGTTCGATCCTAGCCTTTTCCTAATATAATTTTCACTTATCTAGTCTGTCTTCTTACTTACATTAGAAATGGACAGCCCTTCTTATGTAACAGTATTGCACGATTGGTCTCCTCGCTGCCTCCGTTGCTCATAGACCTGAGTAGATCATTTATTTATTCATCAGTCGGTCGATTGATGATGTCAGAATTTCAAGCCTTTTCGACTACATGGTCTCTCTTGTACCCGTCGAATCTAAAGGCATCAGCTCCAAGTCTGACCCTCTCTCTCCGGCTGTATGTGTGACTGATTTTAACTTAATAAATAATGTCTCTTGCCTCCTCTATCTGTGTCTCAGATCCGTATTAATATGAAGTCCCCAATTTTGGATTTTACATATGTCTGTCCAAACACACTTCGTGCAAACAAATAATTCCCAATTTTAATTGTTCAATATCTAATCTATTTTTAATCTATAAACTCGCATTGTCCATTCTTTTAACTGACATATTTAATATCCAGTTATTTTTTTAAAAGAATGGACAATCGCTCTTTTTCTGACATAAATAATATTCAGTTAATTATAACAGAATTAACGATCGACTGCAATCCCAGGGCTTCAACTTGACTACAGAGATCGATTCTAGCCTTTTCCTAATAACATTTTCACATATCTAGTCTGCCTTCTTACTTACATGAGAAGGGGACTTCCTATGTAACAGTATTGAAGGATTCGTCTCCTCGCTGCTTCCGTTGCTCATAGCCCTGAGTAGATAATACTAGTCAAGAATCCGTTCTTGACAATCAGTCGGAAAGACGAAAGATCAATAATTTTGTGTCGCGTAATTGCCACATATATTTCCAAAACTTACTACAGAGTTCTACGTATATATCGAACAATGTCAAAGTAAATACTGAAAATGAATACATAAAATTTTATATAACTACATATAATAACTAGCTGGACGCCCATTCAAAAGACATTCGAAATTGCAGATGGAGCTGGAATTACGAATGTCTTGCACTAATAGTTAAAGCAGCCTTGGGTCACCGTACTTGGTCAGCCAGTGTTCGAGACGTGGTGAACTTGTTGGAAAGAGCCGGCTCTACCGACCCAAAGTGAATGATGCAACCAGGACTATCAACATGACTGTTTGCTTCCCCCTTTCATGAGTCTACTAGCTTGCCGCCCGGCATTGCCCGGTCTCACAATATGCTTAAACATTAGATTTTCATTTATGCAGATTGCGTATGTATTATTATAGAATCAATACACTATTGAGTATTATATATTAGAGGAAACATTTTCCTGGTGGACTTATTCGCAAAAATAAATAAAGAAAGAAATAGAAAAAAAAAATTATTATAATGTTGTTCATAAATTCCGTCTGTGTTTGTTTACAATATCACGTCAGCTGATATTTGGGCTTGATCATGTATGCCTTGGAACAGTCACTGCTACGCAGATGAGTATCGGCTGACGAGAGCTTCATATGGGTATTTAAAACCGTCCCCTATTATCAGGTTTGAAACCGACGGTAACGATAACTTATCTCATCTAAACTTCCTGTAAACTATGTTCTTATTTTCGGAATTTTCCCTTATAATAGAGAACTTTGCTGGAATAATTTTTCCTAAAGAAATATAACTAAGTATATATATATATATATATATATATATATATATATATATATGTTAGTGTGTGTGTGTGTGTGTGTTGCTTTAGAGCCGGCGAACTGTGTGTATGTGTCTGGTCACGAATAGGCTCCTATATGGTTGACTATTATAAAAAAAAAAAAAAATCCCATCTAATGATAGAAGACGTTTCGAGACACAGGAATGGGTATGTTTGATCCGGCAGAACGGTGGTTCATTAAAATTGTGGGGTCTACGTTCGCATCTGGTCCACAAAGTATGGAAATAAAAAATTAAAAAATAAAAAAAAAAACGTTTACAAGTGTTTTTGATATAGATGTACATAATAATACTTTGATAAGTATGTTTTCACTTAAATAAGGATGGTATAATAAAATTGTGGGGTCTGCCTTCGCGTCTGGACTCCATAGAATGGAAATAGGCACATACTTTAATAAAGACTTTTCATATCTATCTGCGTAAGTATACTTTGATAATTATGTTTCAGATTGAAGAAATATGGTATAATAAAATTATGGGGTGTTCGTTCGCACGTGACCTCCATACAATGGGAATATGTCATATATTGTGATAAATGTTTTAGCTTTCTTCTTTCTTTATTTTTCTGTTCATTTTCTCGATCTAGTATATTTCTCATTTCAGCTGGAAAGTCTTGTATTATGGTTGCCAAGTGACTTTTTGTCAGAAATTTTCCTCGAGCGCTTTCGATCCTTGATAGTCGTCAGAAGAAATTTTGTTTTTGTTAAGGAGACTT
This sequence comes from Euprymna scolopes, assembly GCF_053919585.1. Lineage (NCBI taxonomy): Eukaryota > Metazoa > Mollusca > Cephalopoda > Sepiida > Sepiolidae > Euprymna > Euprymna scolopes. The sequence goes on from NC_136511.1 coordinate 1,072,845, forward strand.
TTTTTTCTGTTGTCTGTGTAATTAATTTTGTATTAGTTTTTATTTATTAGTTGAATTTTATTTGATTAGTTTGGCTTAAGCCGTCTATTAGGAAGATATGGGTAAAGAAGAGCCTGGTCCGCTTTTTTTAACTATAAGTCATAATATATATATATATATATATATATATATATATATATATGTGTGTGTGTGTGTGTGTGTGTGTGTATTCATAACTATATATGTGTTTGTGTGTGTGTATTGACTCATTATGTAAGTATATATATGCATATATATGTATGTATATATATATGTATATATATATATGTATATATATATCTACATATATATATATGTAGATATATACATACATATATATACATATATATGTATGTATATATATATATACTAACATAATGCGTAAATACACACACAGACAAGCACACACACACACACACACATATATATATAGTTATGAATACATATATTAATTGTTAAATATATTAAATATACTTTCGAAATGGCACAATAAAAGAGAAAATAAAAAGTAATTGAAAATCTCTTCCACATTTTCGGATTTTGTAATCATGTCCAAATTCATTTTATTTTCAGTGGATCGATAGTTGCTATGTCTTCAGATTAATTAAGGGCAAAATTAGTGTAATAAATAAATGAGTGATTTTCGCTAGGAAACAGTTGCTGTCAAGAATTGTACATGTCAACATAATTAAAGGAATAAATTTTAAGATCGTCAACATCAAGAAATTTCGAATATAGACTTTTGTCATTGATTCGTTATCTTCTCTGTAATTACATTGAGCTTCTTAAATAAGGTTTGGTATATATAAAAAGGCAATATAAGTGAATAAAACATATTACCACACATACACACGCACACATACGGACATACATACGCACAAGCATACACTGACATACATACACATACACACACAAATATATATATATATGTGTGTGTGTGTGTGGTAATATGTTTTATTCACACACATACATACGCACAAACACACACTCACATACATACACATACACACACAAATATATATATATATGTATGTGTGTGTGTGTGTGTGCGTGTATGTGTATGTGTTTAAGAGCCGGCGAACTTTAAATAAAAACAAGTGAAGCATGCATGGCCCCCTATGAGAGCATCGTGAATGAGGCATTAAATAAGTGCAGCCCCCCCCACCACTTCCCATTTAGTCCCAAAAGTCCCCAGAGGACGTCAAATCCTGGTGAAAATGAACAAACGGTGCAGTTTAATGCCTTGACATATGTAAATTTGAGTTCTGCACTGCAAAAAAATAAAAAAAAGCATGACTCAGTCCATTATTTGCCCACTCATTTAGCTCCAAAAGTCCCCAAGGCTTGACATATTTAAATTTGAGTTCAGCACCATGCAAAACTGCTAAATAGACATACACAGAAACTTTTGCATAAATATTGTAAAATAGTCCCAAATATGGAGTGTTTTTATTAGCCCTAAAAGAGCCCCTTGGGAACATCAAAGAGTTATCGCGAAGTATAGACAAACAAAATTATATAGAAATCAGTTAATTACAACTTTTCAGAAAGTTTTATAAAAATCCAAGCCATCATTTTTTTTTAAGAAATAAGCACAAAAGTGTCAATTTTAGCCATTTTAACGCGAAAGGCACCTCAAAGAGGTGACAGGAGTTTTCCGGGAAAATCCATTCTGTTATTTTTTTACTCATATCATGTTTAATGCTTGTGCAAAAATTTCAAAAAATTCCAAGGCGTAGTTATTGAGAAAAGAGCAGACAGACGAACGGACGAACGGACAAGGGTGAAGTTACAGGTTCACCCTCCTTTTGTCGGTGGACCAATAAGCTACAGAAAAATATTTTTCCATAAATATATGTGGAAATGATAATTAAAACACAATTTTATGCATATGATTCCCGCGTATATGGCGGAATGTAGTTGTCTACTTTTAGCAATCCTACACAGGCCTTCCTACTCTCTTGTGACTTTAGTGGCCAACCTCCGTTTAAACTAAAAAAAAATATGTTATTTTAACGAAATGTATATCATACTTTATTAAATTCACGGACAAAGAAGACGCTATTCAATACATAGAAAATAGAAAAATATAATTCAATATATAATGATGAAAATTTAACTAAATTGACAAATACGCACGTACATGAGGCTGAGTACTAATTTTATTAATGCAGTATAGTCTTTCTAGAACAAAGACTCTTTTAGAGTATGTATTATTTTTACAATCAGCTGCGCATATTATTTACTAGCAGGCCGCTCGCCGTTGCCCGGTCATAAAATACGCATAAATATTTTAATTCATGCCATATTTATTATTATAGAACTAATTCTTTATCGATTTTCATCGAATATGATTCCAAAGTTATTATAACAACTAGTGATGGGACGATGTCAATATTTTCCACGATTCCGATACAATTACTGATTTCGTACTAAATTCCAGATTCCGATACAATTCCGCGTTCCGATTCTTTATAAGTCTCTTATTACTTAACTATACGACTGTTATTTCTCCCAGTTTTCGTAAAAAACACACCTTAAATGTGCAGATATTTTCCTAAATGTCAAAATACATTTGTGGAGGATGATCTATCGATTTTAGCCTCACTGGTATTTTAAAATCAATACATGTTTATTATTTCATCATTATTACAAGCAATGGAAGATTTTGGTTTAAATGAAGTAAAATAAAAAAAAGATAATTAAAATAATCGTTTTGACATCGGGAAATAGACATCAAATTTTTCCGATTTCGATACCGATTCCGATGCCCCCAAATCTTCCGATTCTTACGATTCCGATTAATCGTCTCAACAGTAATAAAAACACGATTTGTTACCGTCTGTTTGAATCGAAACCAAAGTGTGTAGCACACTAGCTGTTATATATTTATCTAGCGTCGTTACTGCCTGAGCTACCGTAAAACGGTAACGAAAAGTTAAAGATTAAGCGTATTCCAGCTATAAATGTTTAATGTCGCAAGAGTAACGTTTTAGTAACTTTTAACTGCCAAGGTCAACTTTTTTTTTTAAACTTTGGCTCATTTTCATTATTTTTCCCGGCTAAAAACCAAATCGAAAGTAAGCTCGAATCCAATCTTAACATATTGCATATGAGTGCGTTTGAAAATATCAGTAGCAGCAAACGAGGCTGGCTTGCGAAAAGATTAGCAGTAGCTGTAAGTGCAAAACGCGCACATGCAAACTAGGAACTGTGTGCAAAAAGAAAAAGGAAAAAAAAAAGACTAATTGCACCACGTGCTCTGCGAGAGAAGGAAAATGTACGTCGAAGAAAATGGACGTGAAAAGCCGTGAACTAAAATGGAACGGCTGTGGCCAGCCTGCGGTCGGAAGAAAGAGAAATTCGAACCAGGCTTAAAGGACATGTTACAGCAAGAGATTTTTAAAGTGGTGTCGAGACGGAAGAGCAACGGTAGCAAAAGCTGTTGTTAAAAAAGAAAGAAGTGCCGACCCGGATTTTTATTTATTTCTTTTCTTTGTTCCTTTGTTTCTTTGTTATACGCGTTACACGAACAGCCTATATATCAAATTTCAACTCTGTGTGATAGAGAATTTTCGCAAAATCACTGTAACTTATATATATACTAGCAAAAGTACCCGTCGTTGACTGGGTTCAAAAACAGCCTACACAAAATGGACTCTGATTTATGAAAGTATGATAGATTATGAAAACAAAGGGTTGTAAAGAGATAGCTTCTAATTTGGGGGTATCAAAACCAAAGCAAAATATGATGAAAGTAAAAATAAAATAGATAAACCCCATAATTTATTATACCATACCTGTTCACACTGAAACACTTATCACAATATTCTGTGGATCTATATTAAAAAACCTTGTTAAACTTTGTGACATATTTCCATTCTATAGAGGTCAGGCGCGAAGGAACACTCCATAATTTTATTATGCCATATTTATTGAAACTGAAACATAAGTATCAAAGTATACTTACGCAGATAGATATGAAAAGTCTTTATTAAAGTCTATGCCTATTTCCATTCTATAAAGGCCAGGCGCGAACGCAGACCCCACAATTTTAGTATACGATCGATATTTAAGTTAAAACATACTTATCAAAGTATTCTTATGTACATCTATATCAAAATCACTTGTAAACGTTTTTTTTTATTTTAAAATTTTTTATTTCCATAGTTTGTGGACCAGGACCGAACGCAGACCCCACACTTTTAATGAACCACCGTTCTGCCAGATCAAACATACCCATTCCTGTGTCTCGAGCCATCTTCTATCATTATATGGGATCAGTTTTTTAAAATAGTCAACCATATAGGAGCCTATTCGTGACCAGAAACGCACGCACGCACGCACACACACACACACACATTCAGATTCATATTATATATATATATATATATATATATATATATATATATATATATATATATCCGTGTGCTGTAACGTTTTCATCTTACATTCTATGCAATTATGCAGAATGTAGAAACTATGCATAAATAGAATTCATCGTAATTGTGAAATGAAACCAAAAATCTAATAAGAAACATGAATATAGATATGTAATCAATTAAAGTCTCTTTTTCAAACAAATATGTAAATTAGTAAGCCTTCATGTTGTCCCTCGCATAATTATGACTGAGTATATTAAGAAGTTCATTTTAATACTTTATAATTATATAAAGGAGGCTTTTAATATTAATGTCAGAGCGAGTAAAATGCTTAACTGTATATGTATATAAGTTTCTATCATTGATAATTTCTTATGTTTTTTTAATTGCTCTTTTGTAACTTGTATAATTGTTTTGTTCTTTGTTGTTGCTGCTTTATTTTTTTTGCAATAGTTTTCGCGATTCTTTTTAAATCCGATGCTCGTATGAGGGGCAAGGTGAAGCTTGCCCACGTCGATCAATGAGGTGTATCTATGGAATTAACTGGATTCGAACTCGACTCACTCTAACCTGTCAGTCAAGTTCGTAATCCACATCATTGCGACCACGTCCCCTTTTCCAAGGTTATACCGAGTTATCTAACTCCCCAAATCACTCAGATTCAAGCAGCTTATACGGAGAGATCGCTTGGAAAATCCGAGGAAGCGACAAAACAAACCAATATCTCGGACGAGCGGTTTATAAGCGACTCAAAGTGAACGACGCCCGCGTGTCGTTCTAATCTTCCCGTATAATATCGAGTTTGTTTCGCGAGAGGTTCACGAGATTCGAAATCTAACCTTTGTTCGGCTTTAGCAATTCCCGCCCAAGAACCTGCAATTCGACACGCTACGCCGATCGAACAAAATAGAGTCTGGGGCGTCTCTCGACTAACCGTAATCTTCGATCTGACCGTATCGGTGTCCGTTATCTCATACGCCTTTCACGTATTGTATTCCTCGGGGGAATAGACGTGTCTCTAGGAACTTTGGTGGCAAACAAACCTGTCCGTTCAGCTTTATGCGTTTCTTATTGGTATCTCTGGCATTAGTCATTCCTTGTCCGAGTTCTTCGTGGACAGAGTTGTCTCCTGTGGTCAGCAAATAAGATTACTCTTTCTTAATATATTGTCTTGGTCAATCAAGTGTTACTATCTTCAAGTGAATCACTTTCCAAACGTTTTAGCAAGGAAACAGTATATATAGTAGCAGACATATATGTGCTTCGTTAAAACAACTCTATTAAGTGTTAGGCCTGACTAATAAGCTTTTTCTGTTGACACCATGTGACCGTCTGTAAAAGTGTAATATTCCAATTAAAAGCAAATTCTATTCATACGTCATCCACTAGTATTATGCGATTCTTTCATTTCTATACTAAAAAAACAGAACTGGTAAACCTGGCAAAATTATCTGTACTATTAATAAAATTCTAAATGTTTATCTATTTGCTAGCATTTCAGCCCGGCGTTGTCCGAGTGTTTGGAGGTGGATGTTGAGCAAAAAAAAAACTAAAAAAAAAAAAAAAAAAAAAAGGTAAATTTTTTCAAAAACTTTAACCCCTAATATGACCCCTTAACATTTATTCTTTTGGACTCAAATCAGGTTATTAAGTTAGATCCATGTCCAAGGAATCTATATCTAAAATTTCAGTTGTTTATACTCAAAATTAGCGGAGGAGTGTCCTAGAGTTCTCAAAGGTCTACTCGTTGAACTTTGACCCCTTAACAGCCAAATTTCTAGCCGAAAATTAGTTACAAATATTTTCCCAAATCTCAGTACCCTGCATATCAAATTTCGAGTCTGTAGACTGAAAATTAACAGAGTATTTGCATAGGGAAATGTACACAGACAGACACACAGACATACAGATAGACAGACAGCCGCTTTCACTTTTAAAGATATTTAGATTTATGTGTGTGTGTGTTTGTGTGTGTGTGTGTGTGTGTATACCAATAAAACTTTCGAATGGATGTACCGAATTAAAAAAAAAAATCCCCTGAAAGGTATGTGTCCTTAGACTGTTCTTATCTTTATATGGTTCGTAACGAACAACACCGAGTCACACAAAAAGCCCGTAATAAGTTTTTTTGGGCCGTTTCGTTTTTGTCGAAAAAGTTATCTGCCTATGTCAACGGAATTAAGCACTGTCTGTATACAGTCGCGGTAACATGTTTAGGCATGCGGACCAGACTTGTGGCGCAATGGATAACGCGTCTGACTACGGATCAGAAGATCTCAGGTTCGAGTCTTAGCAAGTTCGTAATAATGTTAATCATCATTTTATCCAACGTTTACTAATTATCTTTACCCTTAGTTAGAGCATTTTTGTTTTATCAGTGATTTTGTTTAGTGCTTATGAGAATTTCCCATACTCCGAGTCCACAAGGTAAGCTTCGATGGTAAGACAGTATTGAGTGTACTTGATGTTGAATGTACTCGATTTTGTGTTTGACTCGGCGTTGTGCGTGCCGACGTTGTGTAGCCGCTAGTATAAAGTAAAATTGAAACAGTAGCAACTCAAGTGTAAGTCAGTATCCTTGCTGATGCTAGCTTCAATATGATCGAGGGGTAGAAATGTAGACACAATAAGATCGCTGATACAATTAAAAAGAAACTGGAATCTTAGGAAGATTTTTAACATTCCAGTAATCATAGGAATAATAATTTCTAAAATCTACCTAATAAATATATATAGTGTTTAGAGATCATATACAA
>NC_136511.1:1085000-1107500 GCF_053919585.1 Euprymna scolopes
TCCTTACTGATCCTTCTCGGCCCTTTGGTATCATTTTTGTTTTTGGGGGGGGTCGGTGATGAACAAATGGGGGGGATGCATGATGGGGGTGTAGAACTTGTAAATATGCAATTTCGATTATTATTACATTTTCCTTCCTTACATGCGCTAGCTACCAGCCTATGCGGGGTTCGATTCCAAGTGATTCCACAGCAACAATTTCATTAGTAAACATTTTTTTTATTTATTGATTTTCTTTTTTATGAGAGGGGTAACAACATCTTCGTTAAGCAAATTTTATTAAGCGTTATTAACGTGTTTTATTAAATATATTTTATTAATTAAATTTCTGTACTGGGAACATTCACTTTTTGACCATTATGAACATATGCACATTTTTAATACGTTAACTAACGTGTCTGTTTATATTTCTTTTTACTAGTGGAGCACTTATTTCCTAACTTCCTTACCACTTAATAAAGACCAAACAAAATTACTTCACTGTAAAAAGATTCCACTTACATGAAAAACTTCAGAACCAATGGTTTCAAGATTACTTAAAATACTTCTTCGTGGTTATTTTTTATTCTGTTCTATCCGTTTATGGGGCATACATGTGTTTATACATTAATTAACGTGCTTTTTAACACTGTCTTATATTGGCGGATACCTCAATTTTTACTGACCACTTCATTAAACAAAACAAAACTAAGTTAGTTCAATTGAATGTAATGCGCTAGATAACTATAGTATAATTTGTTTTTGATGAGGTAGGGGCTCTTTTAACGAATCTGTGTTGGTATTATTCCATCTATATACCGGGTAACTCCCGTACATAAGTCCTGCTAGTTTAAAATATTAGCCCCCCCCCATGAACTTGCTGTAGCATGAGGACAAACTAAAATGCAGCGTTTATGTGAAATATAAGTCAAATCTAGCTCCCCAGGAGAAGAGAAAGTTACATTTGATCTAAATAAGCTTTAAAACGCACCTCTCGAAGTTTTTGCGGGACATACAAACACACACAAATACACACATTTTGCCTCTTGTATATTATATAATTTATCATGCGTAGATCCAGCTGCAGATATACAAACACTGCATCTCTATTATAGTAAGATATGCTTTACAATCCGTTTGATAATCACGTGTTTATGCTTCTGGCAATTTTAAGATTTTTAAGCCGTCACCGACATGATGATACTCGTTATTCTGCCGTTCTATCTTTTCGCTTTTCTTCTCTTGCAATCTTGGTAAACACCCAATATCGCGCATAGAACTGGACATTAGAAAAAAAAAAAAGAAAACTGAAACTGAATTGTTGCACATCGTTTTCCCGCGTAGTTTATCAGATAAATTGTCTAATAATGGCTGCTTTTCTCCCGTGCACGCACAAATGCAAATAAGCCGTGCCCGTTGCGACTGGCATTAATCACCAAACATGTGTCTCCCCACGCCCCTCGCTCCCCGCGCTCTCCTCGCTTCTCTCACCCGAAACATGATATCATATTTATATGGCCGATGTGATTGATTACTCTTTTCAGACGTCTGCCTCGGTTTTCAGAGATTAGTAAACGTCTTACACCATTCCTCATTCCATGCAAGAAAGCGTTAGCGAACATGCTCGTGTTGACTATGGAATCACGTACACGCGAAAATACCACATCAGGACGCGCTTTGTCTTCGGAGGACGGACACGAGAGTCTAATTCTAACGGAATTTTTGCACGAAAAACTTGCACGCATATACAACAAAGAGGGATTTTTCCGCGAGGGACGTCTGCATTATAACCTTACCCACTCCCCCACACACTATCCTTTTGCTTTTCAAATGAAATGAAATCTTTTATATGCTCCCTCATAATAAATATGGTTGCTTGTATATATGACGAACTAACATAAATACATTGTCCTCAAAAGAGGAGGTAATGCTCAGGAGGATAGTCTCACTACAAATGAAATGTTTGTACAGGGTGGGCCACTTAAAATTAGCTCAGAAAATCTAATAGAGAGGAAGACCATTTTTTTATTGTTTAAATTACCTGTTATGTTATAAAAGATGCTGAGAGTGCTCCCCGTTGACAGCTATGCGTTTCTGAGCACGTTTCACAATGTTTACAGATACTGTGAAAATCTGTCGCCTCTGTCGAATGTTATAGGCAGACATACATACATACATTTAAGCAGACAAATGGGATTTATATTATAGAAGATTACAAACAGAGAGATTAAAACACAAGGAAAAGAAAGAAAAAACAGAAAAAAGGAAATGGATGTGAGAAATGTGGAAACAGAAATAGAATTTAAGCAATATAATAAAGTTCAAGGTAGTCTGTGGAATCTTATCTGCTTTCGGCGGGACAGATTTTTGAAAAACTTTCACGTTTCACCAAATACATGATGACTCGTTCTTGCTTTGAAATTACAGAGACAGTTTCTAAAAGACGCGTAATGAAAAGATTATTGCCGTAGGATGATTGAAGGATTGACACTAATAACGCCACGGGTCAGGATTCAACCCCAATGACAAAGAATTTCGAAATTTCGAGGCAAGTCCATCATTGTCTATTTCATTTTGCCCCTTACTCGCGAAATTTAATATCATTAAGGATGCAAAGAACGTTTTAAAATTCTAAACAAGCAGAAATATAGGTGAATGTGCAGTCCTGATTTCATACAAGTTTAAATGAATTCATACAAGTTTCATACAAGTTTAAATGAATTTTATTTAAATAATAGAGTAACATAGGGTCGGATTCGTATTCAATTGAAACAATATTTCAGTTGATGAAAGTATAAAAACAAATAAAAAAGAAAAACGTCTCAATCTGGAAGGTTTACAAGAAAAAAAATCATGGTTATCATTATAGAAAGAAGAAATATAAAAATGTAAACGGCCCATCATGGAAATAGAACCAATTATTTCATCCAAGTTTATTTTAGAAGGCGAAGAATTTGTTATATATGGAAGGGGACAGAGAAACGACGTAAATAGGATCGAAAATGTAATTTTTTAAAGGAAGATGCTAGAATCGAACTCAGTGATCCAAAGTTAAAAAAATACATTTTGCTATTTATATGCGATGCTAGGAATGTGAAGAGCTTTCCATTATATTAAAATATTAAAAATAAATATACAACTAGTTAGGTCAGAGAGGTATCATGTGCAATATAAAATAAGGAATGTTTTTGTATTACCAAAAACGTGCTGGACTCTTATATAATCTGCAAAATCCACGTAAAAAAAGCATTCACATGTTTGAGCACGTTCTGAGGTCACAAAGAAAGCTAAATTCAATATATTCAGTTAAGTTAGGGTTCAAAGTCAGTTACAGCTAGAAGAGTTCAGAGTTGAGTTCAGAACAGTTAAAACCCTTTTCGGAAGCAAGGCAGAGAGTAGAAACCTTACCGAGTATCGAATACCTGATCATACACATCACTAGCTGCAATAAATATCATCATGTTGTCTGTAACCATTTGTATTCGTCGTTATTTCAACCGCAAGGTAATGTGTTTTTCTTCGTCTTGTAAACGAATTTATAGGAAACCACCTTCCAAGGGTTGTCTGTAGTCCATCATAGATAATGTATTCTCCTCTGTTGAAAAGATCTCTCCTTCACATTTCTCTTCACATATACTAGTCGCGATTATAAGTATGAACAGTGGAACTCATGGAATAATTATCTAATCGTCGTCACTGTAAGACACGTTATATAAACGCCGTCTTGTTTCCGTTCTACGTGTCTTCCCGTCATGTACTCCAAGCTACACAACAGACATGGATTTGGTACCTCCACTATTCAACAAATATCCCGGTAAATGTCTTCTCGTCCCCGATATGTACGATATGTAAGCTTGTTTTATTTGTTAGGCTTTATATTCCTAAACATTTGAAATTCTTTCGTATGGTTGCATGAATTTGTTTTATTAGATACAGAGATATGTTACAGCCTGACCTATTAAAAATTGCCCGTGCACCCTCATAAGCATGGTTTGCTCAGGTAACTTCAGGTAATTAGCAATAAACTATTTTCGCCCTGGAGAAGGTACTTAAGACCTGGGAAGGTACACCTGTAAAGATTACCAAGATAACATAGCACGGACGGCTATATTCAAATACTGAGCCGTGAAATGACGTCACGGTAAGTAAAAAAGACTGAAAAAAGGAGAGAGCACGTTCGAGAAGACGATAACGTTAGAGACATGGATGACATTTAGGAGCACGTTCGAGAAAAATATTAAGACGGAGACGTCACAACTGTAGTGAGGCTCCATGTTTTGACAAGTTCTTGGGCTTGACCTTTTCCCCTGACTTGAAATGGACAGCGTACATCAAATCTGGTCGCTGGCAAAATGGTGGTATCCTTCTGTAGATCCTGTAGATATCTCACTGCCGATGCAATTATCTACCTATATAAGAGACAGGTAGTCTAAGGTGGAGTACTGTTGCCACATCTTGGCAGGAGCTGCTAGAAAGATCTTATCCTGCCTTGGCAAAGTACAAAATAGTCTTCGTAGCCTAATGGTGGATGCCCTTTTCTCTTCCCTGCTACCTCTTTCTCACAGAAGAGATGCTGCGAGCCTGTCTCTGCTTTATCGTTATTTTCATGACAAGTGCTCGTCTGAGCACCAATCTATGGTCCCTCCTACCAAACTTTGACGAGAAACACTCGTCTAGCTGAAAACACTGTCAATAATTTACCCCACCTTCTATCTGTGCCTAAACCTAAACGTAGCTTCCATTAACAAAGCTTCTTTCTTAGAACTGCACACCTGTGGAACTCCTTTCCGTTTGCCTGCTTTCGAGCTGACTACAATATGGTCGTTTTCAAGTCCAATGTAAACAAGTTCTTGATGAACCGTTCCCCTTAAGTACTCCAATGTACCAAATTTAAACTACTAACGGTCACTACGATATAGATTCCCGTTGACTACTGTGCACGCTTTAACCCATATCCTCGAGTAGCTTTTGGCCTTGATAAGTGGTGACTCCTGTGTAAAAAAAAGTTGTGGTTGCAGAGAGATGCCGTAGATTGACTACCTTCGTGACTATTGGGGTCCTCGCGTATATCACCGATAAACCGCTCTTGGAACTACTTTTCTACATACGTATACGTGTATTATTTTGAAGTGCTAAGTAGTACAAATTTGATTTCAGTAACCAAATAAAATAAAGTAGTTTATTAAAAAAAAAAAACTATTCTGGTTCTATAGCTACCTCTGAAACAAGTGTTCTATACGTTTTTAGTTTTAACTGTTTGATATCGATTTTTTGTTTTCTACTAATTAGAAATAAATTGAAACAAAACCTTTTAATCCATTATTAAGGAATTATATAATTAATTCATCCCATAAAATTGCAAATTAATTTTCATTTAGGAAACCTTGTGTGCGCGGGTTCTTCCTTTGTTCTGTATTTGTGAAAAACGTTCTCGCACGTGTGGGCGCAGAACAATAACACTTCAAGAAACCTTAGTCGGAAGCCACGAGCAACGAATGAAAGATCATAGTTTACCCTGAGAAATGTTAAAACTGAAAGGGATAATGAGTTTGCGTCGGCGGAACATCAAATCTCAATAACAAGATTCGGATTCGTGTTGTTTTTCTGATTGAGAAAGAGAGAACCAATGTAACCTGAGCTTGCTAACTTCTACCCTCGCTTCGTGACTGGAGACAGCAGAGCCGACGATAGTTGTTTAAAAAAAAAAAACGTTTTGAGAAACACAAACCAGAGGTCAGTGTTGTTCTTAAGCGTGAACGTAGGCCAATATTTTATTTAGAAGTCTCTAAAATTTGATTGGGTGATATCAACGTAATACATTCGTCAACACCAATGAGAATTGGCGTTACTTAAAGCAACTGAGAATTATCAATGTGGAGATTGGAACGCGATTGCTGATTGGACCGCATCACATTGAAATTCGTGTTAGATATGGACCAGACAACGCCGGGTAAACCTTGTCGATTATTATTATTAGAAAAATAAAACAATTAGATTTTGGAAAATGTGCATTTACAGTTGAAATGTTTATTAAAGTACAAGTAAGTTCCTGGATATGCCCTTAAACTATATCCGACCGTGAGAGCCCAGCTTATGGGCCTTTGAGAGCGTGGAGCCACCCCTTAATTCCCATTGCCTCTAGGTCCGCTCTGATCCGGAGTGGTAGTCCCTGTTAGGGTCCCAACTATAGGTTAAATAGAAACCGACTTGAAAAAAAACAAAACAAATACATTGTATTAAAAAAATATTCCTTTAAAGTTACTGGAGTCGGCATTAAATGATCTGAAATGGTTTGATATACCGTAAAACAAAAACAACTAATCAAGGACAAATAAAATAAAGTCGATTTAGCCATTTTAAAGATACATTGGAATTTCGTTAGTTAAGTAAACAATATTTTAGCTGACGTAAACACACGTGATTTGGTTTGCTTTGCTGATGTAATAGTTAGCCGAAATTAAACTAAAGAGTTTGCGAGAAACGCGTTAGAAAACAGACGTGCAGGTAGGCCTGTTGGAAGCGGGCAAAGCACCAGGAAAATGTAGAAAGAGACTCAGCGTGACAAACTCCGACAACTGAATCCATAAAACCCATGTAAAAAATAACTCGTTGTTGTGTTTTTTTTAGGAGTTTGGACAAATTAAAAGGCACGCGATTTCTCTCGTCTGAAACAAGCAGACATATTGTAATTGTTTGGTTGTTAAACACTGCTGTAAACGTTTATGTCTCACGTTTGTTAAGTATATGTATTTGTAAAGAACCCCGGATTGAAGTGTAACCCGGATATAAGAGTGTTGTAGGGACCGGTGACGAAGTTACACTGTATCATATATATGAAACATACTAATCTATTACATAAATCTTACCTGTCTGTTAGTATGTGTATTTATATATGTATGTATCTGTGTATGTCTGCCTAAAACTGTCGACAGAGTCAACAGATTTTCACAAGATCGGTATCGTTTCGAAGCTTGATACTTCGGAGTACAAATATCGAAAAATTAGCGAAAACGTTATCTCCTTCACCCTGAACTAGGCACTTTTCGACGGAGAGGGGTCGCTTTTTCGCCGATATTTTCGAAAGTCATTCTTTTTTTTTTTTCGATTGTCTAGCCTTTATTTAAACTTACGTCAACTTTGATTTGGAGATGGGCGCAACAACAAAGATGACACGTTTTTTGTTTCACGTTCTTTTCCTCCTTCGCATAACGGTTTCAGGCCTGCCTACCTAATACCACTTTTTTTTTCGCTGAACACATATCCCGAAACATCCGGGCAACACCGGGCACCCAGGCTAGTAAAACATAAATTCCTTCCGGTACAGTGTGGTTGGGGTGTCCCTAACTAGAGCAGTATACCAATGCTTTTAATAAAAAAATGGCGATTTCACCGATTTCAATGAAAATAAAAGTATGGGAGGGTGGAAAACTTTTGGATCCTCATCCAATCCCGGACAACATCAGGTCACTATGCTAGTTCTTATGTAATTTTATAAACGTTATCCCGTCCTTGTACGTATACTATAATATGATATTGATGAGTGAAGAGTGAAGAATGGTCGTTATAACGGATAATGGCGCCTGTGAATTGGCCACTTGATTTCCGGTGTAAGAGACTTTGATGGTCCGAGCCAAATGACAGAGAATAGCGTGTGTTGAATGGGGTTAAATTGTTGCCATTTCGCAGCTGGCCAGCAGTGAATCGACTTTAGCCTGCCATCTGTTCTGATCCAGTTCCAATTGTCATCTACGGAGTTGAAACGTAATTAAACCGTCGAAAATTTCGTCTGTTTCTTCTCTGGTCGTCTCCTTGATCCGGCTCTGTCTGGAAATGAAAATAAGGAGAAAAGAGTTGCAGACCAGTCGTGATTAAATCTAAGCTTTATTTTATTTTATTTCATTGGATGCGTTCTTATTCTACACGCCTTTGACTTGAATAGAGTTGTAATTGAAGATAATATATATATATATATATATATATATATATATATATATATATATATATATATATATAATAGAGTTGTAATTGAAGATAATATATGTCAAGGTTAATGTATATCTCTCCTTTTTTCACACTCTCGTTCTCTTCCCCCTTACACTTATATATATATATATATATATATATATATATATATATATATATATATGATACTTTACCTTTCACCAGACTATCCATTCACGTGAAGAAACCACCTTTTTCTTCACCATATTCTCCCTGCTTCACTGTTTGTCATCAAGTAAGATCTTTGACTTACTTGCAGTCTAATCAAATACTTTTGTATGCAAAATCCGATCCCGCATTTTGCTAATTTATACCCTCTGACGAGAAGGAAAGTATTTCTTCGAACCTCCGCGGATTAAGGACTATCCACTTAAGTGTTTCCTTTTCAGATTAAATATGTTTTTAACTCTTTTTCAAAGTGTTTTTGAACATGTTTTATTAACTATTTACTCTTATATATGTATATATCATATATATATGTATATATATATATATATATATATATATATATATATATATATATATATATATATATATCAGTTCTCTTTCCCTTAATTTGCGTTGTCTACTGAGAGCGGTTTTGTTTTATTTTATTAACAATTTGAAATTATCTTCGAGTGAAATTTGAAGCTCATATTCTATAATTATAAAAATATTTAATTCATTAAATTATATGTTTACTAATAAACACATCCACAGGTCCTATATAATAAGTTTTTACTGGACTCATTAAATAAACAAAGAACATTTCTCCAGGAAAATGCCTACTTCGAACTTTTCCTGTATGTATATATATATATATACACACACACGAAAATGCCTACTTCGGACTTTTCCTGTATATATATATATATATATATATATATATATATATATATATATATAGGAGAATGCCTACTTCGGACTGTTACCTTTTGCTGTGGATTACTCAAAATACAGATTGGATCACTTTACCTCACTGCTATCAAAGACATTCACTTCGGATTTTACCATGCAATTGTGATGTGAATTTCTATATCCTTTTCATGAACTTCCCTTACTCTATGATATTTAAATACTTAAAGATACTTTTAATTGTGATTTTCCATGTCTAATTGACTTCAGCAAATATGGTGTAAACCATTTTAACTATTTGCTAATATTTTCTCCTCTGAAGAGATGGTAGACATCGAAATCCTATAGAATAAGGAGTTAAAATATTTCAAGTATTCTTTGTCTTACGTAGAATATTAAACATCTTTTGATTTGAAATTTAACCATTTCAAGTCATAAATTTTTAAATTCATTGAATGACTAAAATTTGATTTATTTTCAGTATCTTGTGTATCGAGCAATTTTCGTTTAGATGGGATTGTCCTTATAGAATATTACTGCCAATAATATTTTGTTAGACCTATAATCACAGGTTTCCATACCAGTGTATTGTTAGATAATTTTATTCTGAAGAGTATGTATATATATATATATATATATATATATATATATATATATATATATATATATATATCGATGCCTCCGTTCAGTCACTAAAGAAAAAGGATACCCCTTGTATGCGCAGCTGCAAGTGTAATTGTGTGTCAATCCCAAACCACACCTCTCCTTTATCGGTAGTGTTTGCGGCCAGTGGCAAGGCTAAGTCCAGGACAACTGGAAACAATCCCCAGATAAGCGGAGAGCACATAGAACACTCATTTAGTACTGACCATGCTTAAACGTTACTTTACTACGGTGATCCAGTAGGAACCGGTGTGATTATGCCGTATATATATATATATATATTAATATATATATATATATATATATATATATATATATATATATACCAAAATTCATGATGTTGACCATCTTATAATTTATTCCTTTAATTCAGTTGACATACAATTCTTGACAGTATCTGTTTCGTAGCGCAAAATCAATCACTTAATCATTATATTAATCAGTGAATCTATTATGCCCTTAACTCATCAGATTAACTGATTGTCTTGAACTCAATAGAGTTAATGGCATAATGGATTCAGTGATTGATATAATGATTAAGTGATTGATTTTGCGCTACGAAACGGATACTGTCAAGAATTGTATAAGTCAAATGAATTAAAGGGATAAATTATAATATGGTCAACATCATGAATTTTGAAATATGACTTTTCCACATTTATTGTAATTACATTAGGCTTCTTATATAAGGATTGATATATAATTAGAAAATATATTTCTACACACACATATATATATATATGTATATATATATATATATATATATATATATATACATAATAACTAGTCATTTACTCACATAAATTTAATATACGAAAGTATAGATTTATGCGTAAACTTTAAGTATTTACTTCAAAAGTGCTCAATACGTAGGTAGAGCTAGTTAGTAATTTATAAAATATATATGGCGATTAAGCTACACTGAATATTCTGCGTTTCATCCACTGTAGGATTCGTCAGGCTTATGTGGATGAAAAGCAGAATATTCAGTGCAGCTTAGTCGCCATATATATTTTATAAATTACTATATATACATATATATATATACATATATATATATATATATATATATATATATATATATATTCGTATTTCTGTTTGTTTGTATTTTTGTCCACTACTTTCCTATTTCATTTATTTTTATAGATAATATGATTATTGTAAAACATACGCTCAAGAGGTAACCTCATTTTCATATTAACTTAAGCAAAATCGATTTTACTAAATTACCATATGTTAGTTACTGTTTCAAGCAAGAAAATTGTTTTACGTTTTCTATTAAAGATTGCTATTTAAAGTTATTCATATTGATAATATATTCAATTTAATTCATTTCGAATCATTATTACCGACATCGACTTTTTTTTAGAAATCGGTTGTTTTATTTATTATATAATCTTATATAAGTCTCAAACGTCTGTTGGTGTGTTCGTATAGCCGCTAAATCTGTCATCAGCCGCATCGGACCGGGTCGAAGCTGGTACTATCTGAAAGAACAATCTCTCGGGTGCATAATATAAAAGAATTAGAAAAAAAAAGATTAATACTGTGGTGGTCAACTAGACCATTCTTGCAAGGGGTCACTTTTTTCAACGCGATTTTTTTTCAAGTCACGTTCGCGTTTATTTTTATAAACGTGATTTTTCAGGGTCGTGACATCATAAGTCATTGTGGTACAGTTTGCCGCTTACCATTTTCTTAATTCTTCCTCTTTAGTGTTTTAGGTTCTGAGCCTGCCTACGCGGCTTATTTTATTTATGTATTTGTTTTGCGGTCGCATGAGCACTCGCGGCAATTTTTTTTTTTTATTAAACTAGAAGTTGTATTGAATCATTTTTTGTGATGGGGCTCCAGGTGTTATATACTGGTGCTATTAAGATGACGTATATTCTGTATTATTGTTGTTGTTCGTTTTAGGGGAGCCTTGATGAGATATCTAGAGACAGGGTACCCACTTCTATAAGAGCACCAGCCTGTAATTCAACTAAGAGATTTTTGAATATCTCGATAGATAGACGGAGAGATAGTGTGTTTAACATTTACGTTGACAGTTATACATATGTTGTTGTAAATCGTCTAGATTGAAATGACCGCTGTTCATTTATCAATGAATAACTAGACCCTTTGTTATAAAACAAATTTGGTTTATTTAGTAAAAATTCATATATACACAATACAGTGGTGGAGGTGGTGGTAAAAGAGGTTTTGTTATATAGTGGTTTCATTTTTATTATTAAGAGGGATGTTGATGTACTCAGAGAGAGAGAGAGAGAGAGAGAGAGAGAGAGAGAGAGAGAGAGAGAGAGAGAAGTTGTAAGAGACTTAGAGAGATTGTTCATGTTATTATTCTTATATATTAAAATGTTCATTCCTTAGACGTGTAGAAGAGTGTTTACTGTTCAGACATTGTGTAGACATGATGATGTTGAGACGTGTATGTAAAGACATTTTATAACACACATATATAATACAATTCCACTTTACCTTTTTGTAAGAATAATAAGACAAGACGAGCTTTACAAAAAACACATGATGGTTTATTTCGTCACACGGCCGTGCTTCCATCACCAAGAATTCAAGGCTTCACATTTTAGTTTCAACGTGACGTCTCGCTTCCTAGACCTGACTCTCTCTGAGTTTTTTCCACTGACTGACTAACTCTAAAGTTTTTTCTCTATTCCTAGAACTTTCTATTTTCCGTGACGTCATACACATGTTAAAACATGTACCTTCTTTCACGTGTCCTGGACATACGTGTCAAAAACTTTTCCTATTTCTACAAAAGGAATTTTAACCTATATTCAATATGTTAAAACATTATCTTATAAGCTGCATTCTTTCAATTTAAAATTTCATAACAAACTTGAGAGTTCACATTCTTTCCTTGAAATATTTATCTATATTCTAAACAAATGTTTGTTTTACATTTTTAAATTCTCACACGTAATCTATTTCTAAACTAAATTACGAGGTTCGAATTTGTCTATTGCTATTTCATTTTCATTTTAAACTAAATTCTCCATTTTTATACTTACATGAAAAGGGGACAGCCCTTATCATGTAACAGTGTGGCTGTGAACGTGACAGGAAGTTCCTCGTCGTCTGCGTCTCGTTCTCCGTCTTCCCGTCTGTCTGCCTTATTTTTGTTTACCATCTCACTTTTATGGACTTTCAACCTGCTAATCCATAAACCAATTGACGTCATTGACCCATATTTTGACCATATTTTGCTTTTGGTCTTACCTGCGACCGAATTACGTCATATCCAGGTCATCCCATTCCCGGGTTTCATTTTTGTCGGTCAGGATTTAAGTTCATTCGACCTTGCTCCATACAACGGCCTGGGTAACATTGTCTTGCAATTTGAAGTTCGCCTCTATTTTTGTACGCCGGTCTAGTTTGTCCGAAAAAACATTCGAGAACGACTCATCCAGATTTTTCTTATAGCCGAAGCTGAAAAAAACTTCAGCTTCGGCTATAAGGTTGTTCAATTTTTGACTAAAATCGCTAATGGGCGAGTCTCAAAGTACATATTTTTTTAATCCAGTTTGTCTCGATACATCTATCATTATATGTAATCAGTTTTTTAAAAATAGTCAACCCTATAGGAGCCTCTTCGTGATCACACACACACACACACACACACACACACACACACACACACACACACACACATACACACACATACATACAGACATTCAGCTTTATATTATAGATATCGTTTAACAGATAAATCTGTTTTAATCGGTCCATTAATTTCGACGAGCTTGGTGAATTGTTGTGACCTGAAATGGTGTATTTTTAATATTGAACTCCAGTAATAAACGGTTGGGTGCTTCTCAAATTGCTGCCTTAAGTATATGTATTAGAATTCATTTCATCCGGCCAAATGGATAAATAATATCTATTCTTTTGTTTGCCTATATAAGCTTAGAGTTGATTTACTTTTGCAACCGATTTTTGACGGTGCGTTTAACAGGATTGCAATTGATTCAGAAATTATAAACTCTGTCTCAGGAGCATCGAACACTATGTCAATTGTTGTTTCTATTAATCTAATTCCGCGGTATAGGCTAAGTTACCTTTATTGTTTAAGCATATATATATATATATATATATATATGTATGTATATATATATATATATATATATATCTGCAAATACGTTTGTATGCAAAAACCGATCCCGCATTTTGCTAATTCCTACCCTCTGATGAGATGGAAAGTATTTCTTCGAAACTCCGCGGATTAAGGACAATCCACTTATCTGGTTTTGTAGGTGTATGTGTGAGTGTGTAAGTAGGGGGGTAAAATAAAGTAATAACCCTGTTGAAATTAAAAAAAAAAAACAATGTTAAACTTCTTATAAAAAAACAGCGAACGAATGTCAAACTTTTTAAAAAAAGAAATCAGTGTTAAAAAAAAAATAAGTGTAAAAAATGATGAACGTGTTCGGAAAAGCAAAAACAAATTCGAATCGGTTAAGTCCATGGTGCGTTTCACCCAGTAGAACGCATTGAACGAAAAGGAACGTTAAAATTTCATTCCAGTTATATTTTTAAGCAACTACAAAACGAAATAAAACGGAAAGGATGTTTTAAATGCTAATTTTATAAGAAAAAGAAATGGAAATAATCTTTTTTTTTTTAGCGTAAAAATGTTGGGGAAAAATGGTAATTAAGCAACGTAAAAGTAAGCATGGGATAAGAATTATTGTTTGTGGGAATGTCGCCATCGGTTAATTCCGTGATGAGTTTCACCCAATAGGACGCATAGAACGGAAAGGCACGTTAAAAATTTATTCCAGGTTTTTTAAGCAACTACGAAGTACAGAAAACCGAAACCGGCGTTCTTTCGTAAGTGTCGCTTGAAAACGTTCCCGTAACGGTGTAAGTGGTGACGGGGGTAGGAGGAATTAGTTAGCGAGAAAATATTTAACTGCTTCCATTGATTTGAACCGATTTTAGCAGTAACCTCTCAGTAGAAAAAATATAGGAATCTACGATTATCGAGGAAGTGGAGACGTAATATGCATATAACACACCTCAGATATTGTGCTGCAGTTTATGCATATTACATTTGCATGAAATGTCTTTATTTGTAATCCTATAAAGGTCAAAATCAGAGGGGAAATGAGTTCATTTTATATATATATATATATATATATATATTAATAAAACTATTTTTTTCATATAATCATGAACATTCCGTTAATTTTTGAAGACTTCCTTTAAAAAAATCGTACAGGTTCATATTTCCAAATACTTAATG
Source organism: Euprymna scolopes (assembly GCF_053919585.1). Taxonomy (NCBI): domain Eukaryota; kingdom Metazoa; phylum Mollusca; class Cephalopoda; order Sepiida; family Sepiolidae; genus Euprymna; species Euprymna scolopes. Next base: position 1,099,747 of record NC_136511.1, read on the forward strand.
CATCTATCACATGTGAAAAATGCTTCATTTTTGAAGGGAACCTAGCTTTTCTTATTCAAAATACATTTTTTTAAATTCAAGTTTTACCCCAAATAATGTACAGTGCAACTCTGAAGTAGGGGGCTACTATTGGGGATATAAGTTGCAGGGATAATATGAAGGGAGATGAGCGACACTATGTCTGTTCACATTCCAATTGAACTTCTGCATGTCAGTACAGTTGGGAAAGCAGAATACCGGAAGGGTGTTCCAAAATCTTGCAGTTCTGGAGGAGAAACTATTGGAGTAGAAGACTTTCTTACACGTAGGGATCTCTACTTTGTAGGGGTGGTATTTAACTACTTGTCGGGTCTGTCATGGTTATTTACGTCGAGAGGGTACAAGTGCTTGTAGTTCGTCAGAGCATTCACCATTAAAATACTTGTATGCAGAGGGATGCAATATTTCCTTTTTAACTCTGTCCAGGAGTGAGAGACTAGTAGCAGATGCGTCAGACCAAAAGTGAAAACAGTACTCCATACATGGGCAAATAGTGGCCTATTAGAGATTCAGGATTATTTCAGGTGTAAGTAGCTTTCTAGCACGACAAAGAGAGAGAGAGAGAGAGAGAGAGAGAGAGAGAGAGAGAGAGAGCACCTTCTTTGCAGCAGCCTTGGCAATTCTCTCAATGTATCTGTTCCAAATTATGTTCCTGTGAACGTTAGGCCGAGGGATTTAAAGGAAGTACTTTCAGGTAATTTGTTTTGTGCCATGGCTATTGGTGGTAAAGAAGGTTTCTTGTAATTATTGAAGGAAACAAGCTTAGGGATCTCTACTTTGTAGGGGTGGTATTTAACTGCTTGTCGGGTCTGTCATGGTTATTTACGTCGAGAGGGTACAAGTGCTTGTAGTTCGTCAGAGCATCCACAATTAAAATACTTGTAGAACAGGCAGAGGGATGCAATATTTCCTCGATGGGAACGGAGGCTGAAGCTTAGATGACAGTTCAGGACCAATCAGGTTGATGGCTTTCTTTTTAACTCTGTCCAGGAGTGAGAGACTAGTAGCAGATGCGTCAGCCCAAAAGTGAAAACAGTACTCCATACATGGGCAAATAGTGGCCTATTAGAGATTCAGGAGTATTTCAGGTGTAAGTAGCTTTCTAGCACGACAAAGAGAGAGAGAGAGAGAGAGAGAGAGAGAGAGAGAGAGAGAGAGAGAGAGAGCACCTTCTTTGCAGCAGCCTTGGCAATTCTCTCAATGTATCTGTTCCAAATTATGTTCCTGTGAACGTTAGGCCGAGGGATTTAAAGGAAGTACTTTCAGGTAATTTGTTTTATGCCATGGCTATTGGTGGTAAAGAAGGTTTCTTGTAGTTATTGAAGGAAACAAACTTAGTCTTGGCAGCATTGAATGTGACCATCTATTTTTGTCCCTATTCCACTAATGAGTGGAGGGCTTCCTCTAGTGTTTCTGCCATTTCTTTAAATATGTGTTAATTTGTTTTCCCCTTGTGCCTGTTATAGAGCGTGGTGTCATCAGTAAATATACCCATCTCAGAGACAATTTTATCAGGGAAGTCATTTATGAATATAAGGAATAATAAAGGTCCAAGGATAGACCCATGAGGCACTCACGCATTTATATAATATTGTTTAGATGTACGATCGTCGGGGACAACCTGAATTCTTCTCTTACTTAAGAAGGATTTTATTACGTTATGTATTCTTACAGTAATACTATATGATCTAAAGATCTTGAGAAAACCATCGTGCTATGCCCTCTTATTATTATTATTAATATTATCATTATTATTGTTATTGTAATTATTATTGTTATTATGATTATATTGTTGTTATTGTTGTTGTTATTATTATTATTGTTGTTCTTATTGTTATTATTATTATTGTTATTGTTATTATTATTATTGTTATTATTATTGTTCTTGTTGCTGCTTTTGTTTGTTGATGTTGTTATGCAGTCGGGTCATATTGGAGACAACGTATAAAGGGAACACAGAACAGTTGATAACGATGATGATGACAATACTGGGGGAGAGACAATTATTCAACAGTTCTTGTGAATAAAGATAGAGAGGCGGATGGAACACATAATACTAAGAATGGAGTTATACAAAATTCGTTTACAAGATGATAGACAAAAACACAGTTACCCTTTCCTTTTGGTGGAATGCCGACAGACGAAGATGACTCTTTATTCATACCAACTGGTTGCTTACTGATGGTCAGTGTGATTGACTCGACTCTCTGACTGTGACTGTCTCTGACTTCGAACCCTGTCTCAATATATTGGGTATCTCCTTTCGTGATGACGTCAAAGGCGTGGTGAAACAATGTGACTCCCTTACATTTAAAATTACACGTGCTCTTAGCACATGCATCCACACGCCTCTAGAAACAAAGGAATTCCTAAATTTAATTGTATCATTTAACCTATTTGTTAATCATTATTTCTAAACTTGTATTGTGCATTCTTTTAACTGACATATTTAATATCCAGTTATTTCTGAAAGAAAGGACAGTCGACTGCACTCCTAAATTCAATATCTATCTCTGGCACAAATAATATTTAGTTATTTGTAAAACGATCGTTCTGCATTCCTAGTATTCTAATATGTATTCTTTTTTTAACTTTTATTACTGGGTTCGATTCGAACCTCCTCCAAATATAATTTTCAACTTATCTAGCTTCCTCTTTTAATTACTGCGGTCTGTTCCTTTTTACATAAGATAATAATAATAATAATAATAATAATAATAATAATAATAAATTATGATTTGGTCGTCATTGACAAGGTCTCAAAAATTGGCAGATTGTAGAATTCTTAGTACCCTGGGACAGGAGTATGAGAGAAAATGAAATCGAGAAGTACAGCAATGATGCTCCATTGGTCTTAGAGATAAGGCGTATACACGGGGTTAAATCCCGATCCTAGTTGAGACGCTAGGAGTAGTATTCAGTTGTCTGGAGGGAAAATTGAAAAAAAAAAAAACCCAGCGATGCGTCAGGCGGCCTTCATATCTCTATTATTGTAGTACCACCAACATCCCTAGGAAAACCCTTAATCTTTGAAGCTCCTGGTTTGGAGCCGGGATTGAGGGAAATCCTCTGGAAATTAATCATATCCCTTTCCAGGGAGACGTTGGTAAACGAAATCAGAATTACCATTATTAATATTTTCCTTCTTGTTTTTAATCGCATGTTGTTTTGTTTATTTGAGGTGTGGGGTTACTTGGCAATATTTATTTCGTTGTGTTCTCTTTTTTTTCCTATACTTTTTTTTTTTTACTATTTCCGTCTGTTTCCCTTGATTAATACCCTCGATGTTTTTTGTTTTATATCGGCTCTTGCTTTTTGCTGCTTTTAAACACACACGCACACACACACACACACATGCGCGCGCGCACATACACGCACACACACACGCACACACACACACACACACATATATATATATATATATATATATATATATATACATATATATATATACTAGCAAAAGTACCCGTCGTTGACTGGGTTCAAAAACAGCCTACAGAAAATCGAGTGTTTTATGAAATTATGATAGGTTATAAAAAAGAAGGGTTGTAAATTTGGGTCGAATTTGGGGATACCAAAACCAAAGCAAAATATGATGAAAGTAAAAATAAAATAGATAAACCCCATAATTTATTATACCATACCTGTTCACACTGAAACACTTTCTGTGGATCTATATTAAAAAAAAAACTTGTTAAACTTTGTGACATATTTCCATTCTATGGAGGTCAGGCGAGAACGAACACCCCATAATTTTATTATACCATATTTCTTCAAACTTAAACATAATTATCAAAGTATACTTACGCAGATAGATATGAAAAGTCTTTATTAAAGTCTGTGCCTATTTCCATTCTATGGAGGCCAGGGGCGAACGCAGACCCCACAATTTTATTATAACATCCCTATTTAAGTAAAAACATACTAACCAAAGTATTATTATTATGTACATCCATATCAAAAACACTTGTAAACGTTGTTTTTTTTAAATTTTTTATGTCCATACTTTGTGGACCAGGCGCGTACGCAGACCCACGATTTTAATGAATCATCATTATGCCAGATCAAACATACCCATTATTGTGTCTCGCTACATCTTCTATCATTATATGTGATCAGTTTTCTATAATAGTCAACCATATAGGAGCCTATTCGTGACCAGACATACGGACAGACGTTCAGCTTTATATATATATATATATATATATATATATATATATATATATATATATATATATATATATATATTTGTAGTCATCGACATACAGTCCTCTTTAGCGGCACTGATATGTTGTGATACAACGAAAGAGGACTGTATGTCGATGACTACAAATATATATATATATATATATATATATATATATATATATATATATATATATATATATATAAATAAAGCTGAACGTCTGTCTGTGTGTCTGGTCACTAGCGGCACTGATGTGTTGTGATACAACGAGACTAGCATCTCTCCCAAGCCAAGGATTGAACTTAGATCCCTCGTGTTGACAGTTCTATTTATTTATATATATATATATATATATATATATATATATATATATATATATATATATATATATATATATATATATAAGAAATTTATTACTGTGAGTCCAGAATGAGTTTACACATTGTTTCAGCTAGAGGAAAATCTCAAAGAGAGGAAAAAATCCAACTAGCATCGTCAGAAAATCCTCAAAGAGAGGAAAAAATCCAACTAGCATCGTCAGAATTCATAGATGGACATCAGTCCATCTATGAATTCTGACGATGCTAGTTGGATTTTTTCCTCTCTTTGAGGATTTTCCTCTAGCTGAAACAATTTGTAAACTCATTCTGGACTCACAGTAATAAATTTCCTATATACTGCTCTGGCTACACATTGAGCACTCTAGTCCGGTTTTTTCACCACTGGTAAATAAATAAATAAATAAATAAATATATATATATATATAAATAAATAAATATATATATATATATATATATATATATATATATATATATATAAATGAATGAATCGTTAAATAAAGAATTTATATGTATATTTCTCATCGTTATGCGTTTTGTTCTGTATGTTTTTTCTTACTATCAATATTTAATTCATTGTTCTTTTCGTCATTTTATTCCCTGTTTCGTCTTTTACTGTCGGCCGTTTTCATCTTTTCCTTCCTTCTTTCTTTCCGCATCTTTGTTAACCATTTCCCGTAAAAGCATAACGAAAATGCCCCAACTACGAACATGTTATTTATGTTTTCATCGGAAACAATCATTTTAAAACGTCGATAAGTTATTCTCCCTCGGAACCTTGATGAACTCAACAGTCATCTTTAGTTGGTCCTATTTACTCGTTTTATTCAAATTGGCCAGGGCGTCGTTTTCTAACCAATGACCAAACACTGCTGAACAGCATTTGTTTGTTTAACTCAACGGAGGAACACAGGAAACGGACAGCAATAAAAGAGATTCATTGCTTTGCAGATAACCTTCATCGTAAGTCAGCGTCGAGACAAATTGGATGGAATCTATTTCCATTGATATGTAGTTCCAAAATGCGAGCGATTGCTATGCAATTTAACAGAAAGCAACACATATAAAGGTTGTGTGCTTCTTTTCCTCTCATAGGACCCATTTCCGTCCAAAAAATATTTGTGTTTCAATGAGATTATTTTTATAGTCCAGACATGTGCTTTCAATGCAGATTTTGAAAATAAAATATCTTAATTAATTTTATGTTTGCTACTTAATTTTTTGGAACAGGTTTAAAACAACCGAAGTATTGAACACCGAATAAACTCGAATTAATTTAGAAAGAATTATAATCTATCTATCTATCTATCTATCTATCTATCTATCTATCTATCTATCTATTACATAAAGGAAACTTTGTGTGAGTCAGTTCTTTCTCTATAAACTCCAAAACGGCTCGACCAATTTTTATGAAATTTTACCCTAAGGTACATTATGTATCTGTCAGTGTTCTTAGATAGACTTTTTATCGGAAAGTCTCCGATAAGTATCGATGATAATCCGATGAAAGAAGGAACAGGCGATTTGACCGATGTTAACAAATTTACACTGCTTACCATCGCAAATGCATTGAAGAGGATTTATTGCCAAAAAAGTTGAAAGGTTCAACATATAAAATGAGTAGGTTTGGGGCCAAGATCAAAGTGTAGTATCTGCTCTTCAGATGCTAAACTTCAATTTCTTATTCCCTCTCAGTGGAGGAGAAATCCTTCACGACTGATACAATTTTTATTTTTGTTCCATTTCTTCTCGCTAAAAAACGACCCTGTTGTCTCACTCTGTCCCGTGGAAAGACATTGCAAATAGGAAGAGGGACGCGTTTGAAAGGACTGCTTCTGTTTAAAGCACATTTGCACCATGATACTTGTCTTTTCCATTTTGAACTTTAACTCAAGTCATTATCACGACAAAAGTAACGGGGAAATGCCAGGCTTATGAAATCAACATTAGACTCTTATGACGAAGGGAACGTTCGAAATAAATATTTCCGTTAGAGTATAATAAAGTATGATAACTGACTTTGCATTTTCAACTTTAAGTAAAGCTATGATATATAAAATAGTAAAGCTATTATATATAAAATAGTAAAGCTATTACATATAAAATAGTAAAGCTATTATATATAATAAAGCTATTATATATAAAATAGTAAAGCTATTACATATAAAATTGTAAAGCTATTATATATAAAATAGTAAAGCTATTACATATAAAATAGTAAAGCTATTACATATAAAATAGTAAAGCTATTATATATAATAAAGCTATTATATATAAAATAGTAAAGCTATTACATATAAAATAGTAAAGCTATTATATATAATAAAGCTATTATATATAAAATAGTAAAGCTATTACATATAAAATTGTAAAGCTATTATATATAAAATAGTAAAGCTATTACATATAAAATAGTAAAGCTATTACATATAAAATAGTAAAGCTATTATATATAAAATAGTAAAGCTATTATATATAAAATAGTAAAGCTATTACATATAAAATAGTAAAGCTATTATATATAAAATTGTAAAGTTATTACATATAAAATAGGAACGCTATTATATATAAAATAGTAAAGCTATTATATATAAAATAGTAACGCTATTATATATAAAATAGTAAAGATATTATATATTAAATAGTAAAGCTATTAAATATAAAATTGTAAAGCTATTACATATAAAATAGTAAAGCTATTACATATAAAATAGTAAAGCTATTATATATATATATATAAATAGTAAAGCTATTATATATAAAATAGTAAAGCTATTACATATAAAATAGTAACGCTATTATATATAAAATAGTAACGCTATTGCATATATTATAGTAAAGCTATTATATATAAAATAGTAAAGCTATTATATATGAAAATAGCGTTATATTGAGAGATTATAAGATTGGAAGAAGTACACAGTTTTACATCAAAAGAAAAAGGAGGAAATATTGAAGGCTGCTCCTTTCTCTCCAAATAAAAGACATATCAAAAGAATGACTCCTCGCAGATCAAAGCAATTTGAATTCGATCGAATATTTCATGAGTGATTTGTAGCAAAACGGAATGAACGTGTAGCAATATCTGGGCCCATGTTAATTGCTAAAACAAAATCTCTTAAGGAAGAGTTGAATATCGCAGAAGATATGAAATTCAGTGAAGGCTGGCTTGGGAGCTTTAAGAGTAGATA
>NC_136511.1:1110000-1217500 GCF_053919585.1 Euprymna scolopes
ACATCCCTACCCCCAACATAGAGCAAGACCAAATAACCGCGTAGAAGGCCTCCGCCGGATAAGTGCGAAGAGAACTGGGATATTGGGAGGCTTAATGCCACTTAAATCCCAGTAAAGACCAATAGACGCTGCCAACAAGAAATCAATGGCAAGCAGCTGTGGCGATAATGCAAAATTATTTGCGAATGTTATCGAAAGAGGAAGATAATACTGGAAACCTGGGGAGATTTGTTTTCACTAAGCTTCCAGGAAACACCACAGGCTGTTTTCAAGGAGAGATCTTTGATGACCTGTGTGAAAGCTCCTTGTGAGCCAATAATAAACACTTATCCAGACGAACTGAAACTGACATCCGACCGGTAGTGACACCAGCCTCAGTTATAAAGACACAACCAGACATGAGGTATCCAGAAGAAGGGAAATAGTGAGAAAATTGAAGAAACGTTTACCAGTTTAAAAAAAAAAAATTTCTGGAAGGGCGTGAAGACTACTTGAAACGTTTCGGGAGCATGTCACTAATCTAGTTTCAGATAAATCACTGGTTGTTCACAGAGAAAAATAAATGGTAAACGCCTTCTGCCATAATCCAAACTTATTATAGAAAAAGGCGTAGAATGCTAGTAATCAAGGGAGACTGGTTGTCGCTTAAAGTCCAGGGGGTACTTTTTTACATGGAAGTCACCTCTTATCAAGGCCCGGAGGCCACTCGAGGATAAATGTTATTGTGTGTACAGTAATCAATGGGACAATATCGTAGTAACCGTTAGTAATGAATATTTGATAAAGTGTCTTACTTAAGGGGGTGGTTTATGAGGAACTTGTTTATGTTGGACTTGAAGACATCCAAGTTGTAGTCAGGTGGGAAACAGGCAAACGGAAGAGAGTCCACAGGCGTACTTCTGAGAAATCTACGTTTTGATTTCCGCACAGATAAAGAGTGGGGAAAATTACTGACAGTGGTTTCAGCTAGACGGGTGTTTTTCGTGAAAGATTGGCGAGGGGGAACCAGAGATTGGAGCTCAGACGAGCACTTCCCATGGAACTAACGATAAAACAACGACAGGCTCGTAACGTCCCTTCTATGGGAGAGAGGTTGCAGGGAAAAGAAAAAAGGCATCCCCCACTAGGCTACAAAGTCTATTTTTGCCCTCTGTCAAGGCAGGATAAGCTACTTTTTAGCAGCTCCTTCCCAGATATTGCAGCAGTACTCCAGACTACTTCTTTTTGTTAGTGAGCAATCATTTTTTAATTGATCATATAAAAACTACTAGTTTGGATCGAATTATAATAATAAGACTGGAGAGAGAAAGCACTAGCCAGACCTCCACTAGATGAGTGTGATGAGGACTGGGAATATGGCGAGGCTTATTGCCATCCAAATTCAAATGAATACCGATTGGTCTTCGCCTACGGGAAATCAACGGTAAACGACTGTTACAATAACGCAAATTAATTTGCAAAATAACGAAAAGGGTGGAAGTTCATGACAATCTGAGGAGACTGGTCAGTTAGACTACAAGGATTAATACAGATTGTTCTACAGGGGGAATGTTTGATGATGACCTGTGTGAAAACCCCTAGTGAGAAACAATAATAAAAGCAAGATAGTGATAGACATATTTTGAAACATTTCATCGTAGGAAAAAAATATGAAACTTGGACGACCTTAAAAAAGGTGTCCGATTAGTTGTTAAATAAACTGTGTTTTAAATATTGAATTTGGAGATTTAACCACTTTGTAAATGAAAATAGGTTTTACTCGTATTGTCCTAGATAGACTGTACGTTATTGAAGAAAAAAAATCAAGTCATGTGTATTAGCGCGATGTACGCTGGTTTGAACTAGGATTATATACATCTATACAATACTCTGGTTGTGCGGTATCGTTACACACGTTACACACATGTTAACATGTGTACACCCTAGTCGTTATATGTCCACACTCGAAATCCACACGTTGGATACAGACGATGCAAAAAATGGATGCAAAATGGATGCAAAAAAAAAAAGATGAGGAAAAACTCGACTCAATCTTTTTAGTGAAACAGCATACATTTATTTACAGGTACTTTCAGAAAAAAAACGCCTTATCTCTTGTTCAAAAGTCCTTACGTACTCCAATGTGCTTAACAAGCCTCTGTCTTGTCGAACACATGATACTCCATTCCTCTCCGGCCATGTTTAGCACACGTCTTTCTTCGTCGCTCTTCGGTCACCCGTTCGTCACAGATCTATTTCCCTTTTTTTTATAATCTTTATATCTATTCATTGTGACGTCACCTCGCACACGGGACGAACATTTGCATACAACTGTTGCTACCACTTTCTGTTACAGTTCCCCCTTAATTAGTCAGCACATTACGGTTTGAGAAATACCAACTACTGTTTTTGAAGGCGAAACTAATTCCGAAAACGCCAAATTCGCTAAATTAACTTCCATAAGGGCCAAGCTAACAACCCTGGGCTAGAATGTAAGAGTAAACTCCTTTTGATATAGCCTCGTTTTCAGATATTATTGTAACAATTATTACTTTGTAGGCATTTATTTTTAGATATAAATTTCTTTTATTTTCTTATTTAATTTCTCTTATATTCTATATTTTCAATACAAGAGACACTGTTTTTTTAAAAATGTTAAACTACTCTTTGCTTATTATTATTATTAGTGGTTCTGTCACAATAATTTCTCTAACCACGTTAACCACGAAAATATCAGCTTTATCAGAACATATTTGTTGATTAAATATGCATGTTATATAGGAGTTTTATTAAGAGAGAGAGAGAGAGAGAGTCTTATTATAAGAGATGTCTTAGAGAGAGATGTTGTAAGTGATGTTGAGAGAGAGGGAGATGTTGTAAGAGAGATGTTGTTGTCATGACGATTCATATATATTAAAAGTTCATTACTTAGAAGTGTTGATATGAGAAGCTATTTGGGTGAGGAGATAGTGTTCAGACAGTCTTAGTGTTGATATGATATGTAGAGTTCACATTGTAGATATGAGATGTGTGTGTCATGACATTTTATAACACAGATATATAGACATATAATAACAATTTTCACTTTACCTTTCGTAGAATCACAACACAAAGACGACGTTTATACAAACACATGATGGGTTTATTTCTTCTCACGACCGGCCGTGGTTTTCATCATCAAGAATTCAAAGCTTCATTCTAAGTTTCACAAGTGACCGTCTCGCTTCTAGACGTTCGAATGCCAACTCGACTGTCGTCTGTCCCCCTCAGACTCTCTCTGAGTTTCTCCCAGTTTCTCCTTTCTTAATTCTAAAGTTTTCTAACTATATCTAGAACTTCCCATTTTTTCATGACGGCATACACATGTTAAAACACGTGTCTTCTTTCACGTGTTCTGGACATGCGTGTCCAAAACTTTTCCCTTTTTACAAAAGGAATTTTAACCTATATTCTCAGTAACCTATATTTCCAATATGTTAAAAACATGTTTATTAAATTATCTTGTAGCTGCATTCTTTCAATTGAATTTTCATAACAAAATTAACAGTGCACATTCTTTTCTTGAAACTATTTTATCTCTAAGCTATACAATCGTTTGTTTTACATTCCATTTTCTAATTCTCACACGTAATCTATTTCTAAACCTAAATTACGAGGTTCGAATTTCATCTATGCTATTTCATTTTCATTTTAACTAAATCTCTCTATTTTTTATACTTACATGAAAAGGGGAGAGCCCTTATCATGTAATATACAGAGTATCCACAAAGTCTGGCTACATTATATAGGCAGGCTTTGTGGGCACACTGTAGATTATGACACAAGACTTTATGGACACCCCGTATTTCTCATTCCGTAGAATTTCCACGGGTCCTGCTAGTTATTTAAAGTTTTCATAATTTAAACATTTTCCTACGAGAAAAATATGTTCACAATACTTTTAGCCCCTTTCTAGATTTAAACGAGCATAAGTCGCGCTGATGCACACGACCTGTCTGTTTTTCTTCCACTACCAAAGGTTTGCCGTCAAAATCGAAGAATAGGCGAAAGAATAAGTTATTTTTTACTTCAGCAAGGGGATTAAAACTCGAAACTTAAATATATTTTATAAAGGCACTATGTCTGTCTGCCTGGCTCCATATTTTCAAACTCTATCTCCTCCGAAACTAAAAACACCAGGGGCCTGAAATGATTGAATTTTTTATGGACCGTTCTTTTATGGGCCGTTAGCAGGTTAAAATATTTTTTAAGAGTTCAAATTCCAAAATCGTAAAAAATTTTGTACATTCATCTTAGTTTATTTTTAATCAGTTCACATGCGTGTCACGTTTGTACAGTGGTAACGTTACCAGCTTTGAATGTTGTAGTTTCGGTTTCGATTCGTGCTGATGGCAGCCAAATACTTATTTTTTTACTTTTGAAATCACGACTCTATAACAATATATACGAAATTTGGACAGAATAAAATATCATATCAAGCGTATTTTACGACCGGGCAAAACCTAGTGCCCTAATCCCGCTAGTTTAAAATAAATTATATTTATTTTAACAAAATGAACTACTGGCTTGGACCGAGGATTGAACACTGGTCTATGGACCAATCAGAGAACATTCTCATTATTATGACGAATTGACCGGTAATGTTGAAATATTAGCATTCCTTTTAAAATTTGTCGTGGATTTTATTCGACCATTACTTTAAAAAGATTTATTGTTTGGGGCGCATGTCTGTTTTATATCTTCTTCAAATTAAATGTATTTCTTATAAAAACGGAATTCTGAAAACCACCTTCATAATCACCGGTAAATTATGAGCTTTTGTTAATTAAATAATCCGATTTTCGCTGGAAATAGGCTTAAGCAGTATCCAGGGGCACAATACCTGTCTTATTACTATGTTCTATCGTCTCAGATTTGAGATTTGATGAATAACAATTTGGAACCAATCGTTTGTCCTACGTCGCAAACTGCAATCGTAACAAACACACGTTGTCTTCTTTGCAACGTCTACCTATAATCTGGCGACTGTCTTAACTCGTATCATATTCTTATATCCATGCATTATGCTTCCATTCCATTTTGAAGAACGCAGACGTTTCGAAATCGCTTTTGAATGAACTTATTTAAAAATGTATTAAATGTTGTAACAGAGGCTACAAAAATAGCAAGCGAAATCGCCATTATTAAAAGAAGTCATAAAATTGTCCATTATTGAGCGAACGACTTGATAGTGATTACTCTCTCGAGATACAAATGAATGTAAATAGATTTATGAAACGCGAATCAAGTTACCTACTCAGCTGACCATGGTCGACGTCTCTCATGATTCTCAAGGTTGCGATGTCGCCATCGTTTAAAGACATTGTTCTTGAAGCCAGTTCCCTTATGGGTGTGGGAAGTGAATGGTTTAATGGATCATATCGCAGACTATGGAATACCGAGTCTGATTCTTATCGTTTCTGCTGTGTTTACAAACGACAGAAAGATCTATTGTAATTCTGCAATTGGATTATTTAAGAAACTATATTCTAAGTATTGGGTTGGTGCAAAAATAATGTCGTCTTTTGACGTTCAACTTTTCATGTAAGAAAACAACATTATTTTCGCCACCACCTAATATATGGACCCATAAGCGATCTTTAATTAGATTAAAGAAAAAAAGAGGAATAAGAAAAAAGAGAAAGATTAGTAAAAAAGTAGTAAAAAGAAAGAAAAAGGAAAAAAAAAAGAGTGAAACAAAAAAGAAGAAAAAGAGAGAGAGAAAAGAAGAACCGCTAAAAACGATAGGGGTGTTATGGTATTCTCGTTATATACCCTTTTTCGTAATAATTTGGACTCTTCCGGAGATTACGTATAGCGAAGCCTCCAACAAAGAACATTAAGTGTTTCTGTAACATACTATTGTGTACTTCTGTATATACGAAACCTTGCTAATATACCACCGTATTGTCTTATGTATTATCAAATCTTCGACGCTACAACATTTATTATAAGACTAGCGGTGGTGCCCGTCCTTGCTTGGACGTAAGATACGCTTAAATATATTTTGATTAATGCAGATTTCCTATGTATTATTACAAAACTGCCCCCGGCACTCTGTGGCCACGGGCGACAAGATCAAAGTGTAACATCTGTTCCGACAGATGCTGCAAAGCTATGACTAGCAAAGACCATATGTGGGAGTAACCCCACATATCTGACCTTGGTCACTGAAGGGGCAACCCTTCATACCAACAGTTTCTAATCCAGCTCCCACTTCCCACCTCTCGGGAGCTGGATCCCCCCTTTCCCTCCCCTTTCCCCCCTATTTCCACATTAAAAAAAACGGCCTTGTGCCTAATTTGCTCAGTGGGGAAGCAAATAAATAAACACGGGCGACAAGATCAAAGTGTAGTATCTGTTCCGACAGATGCTGCAAGCTATGACTAGCTATGACTAGCAAAGACCAGATGTGGGGGCAACCCCACATGCCTGACCATTAACCAGCTCCCATTTCCCACCTCTCGGGAGCTAGTCCCCTTTTTCCCTTCCCCCTCCTTTCACACCTCACATTAAAAATCGGCCTTGTGTCTAATTTGCTCGGTGGGGGAGCAAATAAATACCATCTGTTCCGACAGATGCTGCAAAGCTATGACTAGCACAGACCAGCTATGACTAGCAAAGACCATATGTGTGGGTAACCCCACATATCTGACTTTGGTCACTGAAGGGGCAACCCTTCATACCAACAGTTTCTAATCCAGCTCCCACTTCCCACCTCTCGGGAGCTGGATTCCCTCTTTCCCTCCCCATTCCCCCTATCTCCACATTAAAAAACGGCCTTGTGCCTAATTTGCTACGTGGGGAAGCAAATAAATACAAAGATCAAAGTGTAGTATCTGTTCCGGCAGATGCTGCAAGCAAAGACTAGCCATGACTAGCAAAGACCATATGTGGGGGTATAGCAGTGTCAGAAATTTCGTGAAAATAGTGAATAATTCCACCCCATCTTTCCAAGCTTATAACTCCTCGAAAAATGTAATTCAAGCCCTAATTTTTTTTCAATTAAAGGAGCAAGGACCAAGGTTTTATTAAAAAAAAAAAAACAATGTTTTTTTTTTTTTTTTTTAAAAAAAGGTTTTTAACTTCGGACTTTACAGGTAAATTTCTAAAAAAGCAATTTTTTTTTGTTTTAAATTTGAATATATTATTTATTGACCTTTTCTCTTCAATTTGTGATATATAAAACTCCCCGACATAATTAATTATTTACTTTTTAATAGACATTTCAAAATGAGAGGCGTGAATTATTCGACCACCTGTCTTTCCAAGCTTATAACTCCTCGAAAAATGTAATTCAAGCCCTAATTATTTTTTCAATTAAAGGAGCAAGGACCAAGGTTTCATTAAAAAAAAAAAGACAAAAAAAAAACAATGTGTTCTTATAAAATAAGGTTTTAAACTTCGGACTTTACAGGTAAATTTCTAAAAAAGCGATTTTTTTTTTGTTTTAAATTTGAATATATTATTTATTGACCTTTTCTCTTCAATTTGTGATATATAAAACTCCCCGACATAAATTAATTATTTACTTTTTAATAGACATTTCAAAATGGGTGACACTTGGGGGGGGGCGTGAATTTAAAAAAAAAACGTTTGTCTAAAATATTATATTCGGTGTATTGGAAAGAACATAAAATTTCACATTGACCCTGAAAATATCGTAAAAATAGAATCAATAGAAAAATTTTGATAGATTTTTAAAGTTTAAAAATTGAAAAATATTGAGTTCGGAAAATTCATTACTGTTTAAAAAAAAAAAATTCTATTACTTTTAAAACAACTGTAATAGTTTATTTTGGAAGTATAATCCATAAAGAAAATAAATAACCCACTTTTAACAGAGAAATTACGAGATTTTTCTATTGTATTCGCAGTTTCGTGTTAGGGGTGTCAAAAATTCCTACAAAAATTCTGATACTGCTAGTGGGGGTAACCCCACATATCTGAACTTGGTCAATGTAGGGATCGCCCTACAGACCACAGTTACTATCCAGCTCCCATTTCCCACCTCTCGGGAGCTGGATCCCCCTTTCCCTCCCCCTTCCCTCCCTCTCCACATTAAAAAAACGGCCTTGTGCCTAATTTGCTCAGTGGGGAAGCAAATAAATCAACACTATTTATTATTACAAAGTCAATTCTTTGTTGAATATTATTTTGTGCCTAATGTAACTATCGAGAAATAGGTAAGAAAAGTCTAATATTAAAAGACTTGAAGAAATAAATTGAAGTTAGGCATGCGCAGAAAGAAATAAAAACATGTCGGCTAGTTTCAACTAGCCGACATTTTTCTGTACGCGGTATTCACTTATCTAAACAAATATTACACTCGTTAGAAAGTATTCTTGGTGTATGATTACTATTTCCTGTTAATTTTAGTATTATCGGATAAATATTTTCACACAGGCACAGACATATAGATATACTATATATACATATACTCTTTTATTTATGTAGGTTTTTCAAGACTGATAATCTCAATGAAATTTTCGTCATTTAACGTTTTGGCAGCTGCAACCTTGCCCCTTTTCATCTTACAGCTCCCAGTAATAATTACTACTCAATTTATATAGATGACTTCTAGAGAGAGAAAAAAGGGAAAGAAGAAAAAAGAACAAGAGTAGGAGTACAGAGAAAGAGAGAAAAAGAACAAATATTACAGTTCAGTTGCCAAAATGTTGTGGGATGAACCACCCTCCGAATGGACTAATCCATCGTCAATATAAACATTACTCATGACGATCCCAGGCGGGGATCTAATTCCAGAGCAACTATCGCGTGATAGGTGAATTACTAACATTTTCCGTTTGCAACCTTTCCGTTGTTTTCATGTAATGCATGTTTTAAACTGTTCTCCGTTGTTCTCTTCTTTGTGGCTATTTGGGAGCCATAACACGCACACGCACACGCACACATACATACACACACAAATATTACAGTTCAACTGCCAAAATTAAATATCTGTTAAGGCCTTGATTGATATTTTGATCAGGTTTAGCAGGTTTTTGTTAAACATTATGGACTCCAGGCTGCACACGAGACAAGAAGCTCAAAATTGATATTTTTTAAAGAAAAGAATACTGCGTTTGTGAACTTCTGAGATGAGAATTGATGATTCTATAATTTGGGTTCTTCAGACTAATGTTCTTATCTTAAGGGCCATTTTCACAACGTTTCGGTCGACGTGGCTTTTGATCTTCAGATGTATCTTGCCGAACTCGAGAACGTTTTTATAAAACTCGAGAATTTGGACGGAATTTCGAACGGACACCTTTATTTATTACACGGGGGTAGCATGCTCTCGTTCCGTCAGCCATGACTGGATAGAGGTCCTAAGTAATTCGCAATTGTATTTTTCGGCCACCCACAACGTTCAGGAGAATATTACTTTTGCAATTGATCTTTCCAAATACTCTAACCACTGGACACGTGGCGCAAGGACTGATGATGCACGCAAACTTGGCACAGTGGTTAGAGTCACTAGTGTCTGTAGGCATGAAGAATAGTTATTATATATATATATATATATATATATATATATATATATATATATATATGTATGTGTGTGTTTGTGTGTGTATAGAAGATTTCTTATTGACATTTTTAAGCGATATTAACAACTTCGAAACGCTGTTATTTTTTATTTTTTCCGTTAGCATTTTTTAAAGAGCTATAAGCTCTTATTGTTATTCATATATATATATATATATATATATATATATATATATATAAATATATATATATATATATATATATATGTGAATAGACCGCCCTTTTTTATGGAACGTATTTATTTATTTATTTATTATTTTATTTTTTATTATTAAATATCATTTTATTTTTATAGGTTTATTTTTATCCTCGTCATGTATATATATATATATATATATATATATATATATATATATATATATATATGTATATATATATGTATATATATATATGTATATATATATATATGTATGTATATATATATATACGCATCAATTTAAAATTCAAATTTAAACAAAGTTTCTATATGAGCTTTCATCCTTGACGATATATATATATATATATATATATATATATATATATATATATATATATATATATATATATATATATATATATACTTTTCATCTTATGTGTCATTTTCATGAGATTTCGGTCGATGTAAATTTCGACCTTCTATAAGTGTATCTTGTTAACTCGGGAATCTTTCTGTCCAAATCGGAAATCTGCACCACTGCACCATCAGTCTTTACTTGAAAAAGTTTAGTTGTAAAAGTCGAAGTTGTGAAGGCTACCGAAAATGCAACTGCAAATTACTTAGGACTTCTATCCAGTCGTGGATGCCGGAATGAGAGTATGCTACCCCGGAGAGTAAATAAATTGTTCTGTTCGAAATTCTGTGTTTGACAGAAAGATTCCAAAATTCGACAGAAAGAATCCCGAGTTCAACAAGATGAACCTGAAAAAGTTCGGAGGTTACATCGATCGAAACGTTGTGAAAATGATACTCAAGATGAGAACAGTAGTCCGAAAAATTGAGATAATACATATAAGAATTTGTTGCAACAAATATTCAACACACATGAGTAAATATATAATTTTTATGCATTTTTTTTTTATTTAATCGGAAAATAGAATAATTATTCATATTAATTTTACGATTCAAATAAAATTTTATACTTATGGATTTATATAAACGATACTTTATGGTATATATATATATATATATATATATATATATATATATATATATATATATATATATATATATATATATATATCACTTAGTATACCAAAATAGAGGCTTGGTATTAGACCTAAATTATGTGAGGAACATGGGTTTCAAATAGGTTTCTACTATTTGCTATTTTGCATTGTTCTTATGCTCTACTTGATAACGCTAATCTTATATTAATAATGAAATGAATGTCTCTGACGAGCAGCGTGTAACAACTAAATATTGTATATTTTGTTTAGATGTGAAACGACACGTAAAATTAACAAAAAATATAATTGAGTCTGTCATATCTTGGTCGTTGGAATTGAATACTCTATGAATACATACATACATACATACATACCTGATGATTGCAACGTCTTGTCAGACGAGTGCCACTCCCTCAGACACTTAATGTCCATGAGCCCAAATGCCTGAGGGACTATCTATACAAAGATGATGTTGCAGAGTTTTACCTTTGTACAACAACTAAATCTCTCTCTCTCTCGGTTCAGAATGTTGAGATCCAGCAACAAGCAAGAGCAAGATAGCCAGCAACAAGATAAACTGCAGACCAGCTTAATGCGGGTACTGGTCTCCCGCTTTATGTTTTTTTTAAATTAGAGATTTGCTTCTCCTAAAAAGGTTGCCTTCACCACGGCTTACGGGAGCCCTCTCTCCACCCCAACACACACATACAAACACACATAGTGCTAGTTGGCCGTTGACCCCGAAAAAGGTTCATTCGCCCTACATACATACATACATACATACATACATACATGATGATGGCAGCAAATTCGTTTTTGAACATTGCAATTACTTGATATAGCGCAAAAAAAGATATACAGAAACACGAAAACAAATCAGTGATGGGCGCACGAAGGTGGCTTTTAAGCCCTGCCAAACTCTGGCATTTTTGGCAAACATTGTGCAGACATGTGCGCCACTAGCAGCACATTCTTGATGGTCACTTCTATGTATAATCAAATGCCGCTTCACACCACCTGCTGTTTTGTACCTACATACATACATACATACTGACAAACTAAGGCTTCCTTCAATCTTGACAGACTATGGGTACCCACTGTAAGGACTGCGCGTGAAAGTTCTGTAGCAAGAGTTGCGCAACCACACCTCTCTTGAGTCGACATTGTTGAATACTAGTGGCAAGTGGAGGTTCAGGACGACTGGAAACAAGGCCGAGATAAGCGGAAAGCACATACAGCGCTTAGAATTCCCAAATGGTCACCCATCTGGTACTAGCCACACTCACCGTTGCTTAGCTTCGGTGATCTGACAAGAACCGGTGTGTCAACGTGATTATGCTGTACATACATACATACATACATACATACATACATACATACATACATACACATATCTGTGTGTGTGCGTGTGCGTACGTGCGTGTTTGTGCGTGTTCTGGTGTGTGTGTGCGTGCGTATTTGTGTGTGTTCTGGTGCGTGTGTCTATAATGTATATATATGCATAATAGTTTCAAGGTTACGAGGGGTTCATGAAGATAAAAAAATGTTGTTGTTTTCTGTACGTGATATTTCAGACGGTCTGCCACTCTTTATCACAAAATGTAGCGAAATAGCACTTTGTTGGGGGTTTCCTCTCACTTTTTAAAAGCCTACAATTTCTATTAAAAATTATTAAAACAAACATCTGTTCACAAGTTTTGCTTGCACCGATTTCTCCCGGATAAAATCTTAATATGAAGTTTCCCATAGGATCGAATTCCATATATATTAAGTTTCATGTATGGAGACCAGAAACTGGCAGTAGCATTTTGTAGGCAAACTTTTTAAAACAAATATATATACGCATACATAAATATATAGAAAAAGGTTTGTGTTTACTATAACCTTTTTACGCAAATATTACGGAAATAAACATTGAATTTAAAAAAATTTCTTAATGCTGGAATATTTTAAGTTATAAATTTATATATTTTTAGTAAAATATCATGTCCTTTTCTTTTCCAGTTTAAACAACTAGTTCGTTACTTTTCCATGTTTAAGCTTAAGCAGCAAAGATGCCACTTTTTTCACGTTCTTTTTCTTCTTTGCGGTACGAGTTCGCGCCTGTCTGCTTACCATCACTTTCTTTTTTAAAAATTTTTTTTTGCGTAATAAACACCTCAAAACACCCAGGAAATACCGGGCATCCAAGCTAGCATCACATAAAACGAGATCTGTATGAATTAAAATATCATACTTAACCGTATTTTGCGACCGGCAACGCTATTTTAAGTGAGCAATACTGTACACACACACACACACACACATACACACACACACACACACACACACACACACACACATATATATATATTCTTAAAATAAATAGGCTATCCGATATATTTGTAAATAAACAAAGCAAATTCAAGATACGAAACTAACATAGAATCGTAACAATTTAACTTAGTTGATTAGTCTGGATTAAAAAATAATTAAAATTAAATAAATAAATAAATGAATAGTATTAATAAAACATATTAAATCGACATAGGTAATTAGTGGTAACATTGTATGATATCTTGTTTGAACTTTTTTTAAATGGAGATACAAAAATAGGTAAATACATAAATATTTAAAAAAAAAACTTTGCAAGGATACGATATAGGTAAAATACTTTCGCTTGTTTTATTTTCCTTATAAGGGCAATGGTTTCCATAATGTTTTATTGTTAAAGTGTTTTTTATTCAATAAGTCTGAAGAAAGGCTGTTCTTGTGAAAATTTTCAAACGGTATAATATTTGGATTTGTCCGAATAGTCTTGAAACAATTGTAACTAACGATGAAATACACTATTTGTTGCTATCAACCCATTTTTGAAGTCTTGGTTTTTGTTAAAACAATATATATATATATATATATATATACATATATATATATATATATATATATATATATATATATATATAGGGTGGCCCACTTAAAACTATCCATAAAATGTAGTAGAGAGGAGGAATATATTTTATTGTTTAAATTATCTGTAGTATTGTTTTAATTACCTGTTGTGTTATAAAAGATGCTGGGAGTGCTCCCCGTTGACATCTATGCATTTCTGGACAGGCTTAATAACGTTTGAAGATACTGACTGTACATCATCTTCTCTGGTGATTCTCCTGAAAACGTCGGTATTGTTCTCCTTTGGTTTGTCTCGATTGGGAGGATTGTTTGCATAACTATTTTGTTTTAAAGCCCCCCATATGATAAAAATCACATGATGACAAGTTCCGGGAACGCGGTGGCCTTAACTCTTTTCTTATTGTTCTCTCTTCTATAAACATGTCATGACATCGTGTCAGTGGTCTGTGAGCATGCAGCGCCATCTTGTTGGAAAACGAATTGCATTTTGTCTTGTGGTGTCAGTTGGTCGTTAAATTCCAAGATGCGTAGATAAACGTCATGTTCACAGTTAATTCAAAAGGAAAATTGGGCAAACTAATTGATTAGAGAAAGATTAGAGAGATCGGGCGATTTTTAAGTTGGCCATCCTGTATATATATATATATATATATATATATATATATATATATATATATATATATATATATATACTTTCAATACACCGATGAAGACTGAAGGATCGGTCGAAAATTATGTACTTGTAAAAAAAGTTTTTTTAATTTTTTTTCATAATATTATTTTGTATTCCTGCACGTCACCAATTGAAAAGGAATAAAGAATGAATCCGCATCTATATACACCCCATGAGAAACTGTGGACAATATTTTAATGTGTAAGTTTATAAATGTACATCTCAATTAATAATGTAACAGATAGCCCAATTTATGGCAGCCATGTTGCTCAGCCATTAAACTTTTGATGTAAGGTTTAAGACATCCAAAACTGACAATCTTTGTTCCGAAACGCGATGATATACGAGCGCGTCCTTGTTCTATTTCCTGTATTGACCATAACATCATTTTCTCTCATCTACACATAGGTCAAAAGGCCAATGGCTTATCACCTTCTACGACAAGTCAATGGGGTTAGGTGTCTTTTATCATTACGACGATGCCAATAAATACAAACGCGTGTCCGTTTTCTAATGTTTGTCGGTACGGGCGTTTCCATGGTTTTACTTGAGTAGGAATACGGTCATTAATACATCAGTTAGATAAAACGGAGCCCCGTGGAACTTTTCCATAGAACTCGTTCTCTTGTGGCAACAGTACAACGTCAGTAAGAACTTAATGTAAGTTAAAATCTATTTTCTGTGATAATACACATCGCGTATAATCACGTTTGTAGTAGTCGATGTTTACAGATTGACGTTTAAACTCAAAATACATAAACGAGTTTGTACGCATATCGTCTGCGCATCCATCCATTGCGGCCATAGCCGAGATTGAACTCACTACACGAATTTGTAGTCTAATTCAAATCTTGTCGGTAGCTGATTACTTGATGCTTCGCCAGGGCTATCAAGGGTATTTTTTATGGTAACGCCACCACAAGACGGGGTGCCTACCACGGCTTAAGAGCGTCCCATCTACTCTCGAGAGAAGGATAGACGTTGCCAGTTTCTCAACCTGGTATTTTACCTCGCGGTATATACAGGGCACCGCCCCCCCCTCTCACAAATGGTCGTCTATCTGGTACTGACCAGACTCAACGTTACTTAACTTCAGTGATCTGGCGGAAATCGATGTGTCAGCGTGATTGTGCAGGCTGCGTATACATTATCCTGAATAAAAAACAAATAATTATAATGTGGACAATCAGAAAACTTTTTTATTTCTTATTTGTTATTTGAAATGGTCTTTCTGGTAGATACGTTAATCCTTTAGATGTTAGATTTTTCTTCAATAAACCAGCGGATCCTAGTTGACCTGAGGCTACGGATCGGTGTCGATAGGCGCCCAACTGTGGACGCTTTTCTCAGCTACATTTCTCCACACACGCACACAAACATTAACGAACACACAGACACACACACACAATTCATGGACTCATTATCGTCTGCAAATCAACATAAACTTTATCTATTGAAATATTTTCAATGTTCTTACTGAAAACTATATATTAAGCGTTAGCGTGTGTGTTATTTTCTGTGTCACGCTTGCATCTGGGTGCTATAATTGTTATGTACTTCCATTTCTTGTCATAAATAATTTTACCAAGAATTCTTCATAAGTTTGGGTCTCAGTTTCGATTATACCTAATAGCACTTAAGTAATCTATGTTTTGTAAATAATTTTATCAGGAATTCTTCATAAATTTTAATTTAGGATTCGATTATGTTGAAGGAACTCAAGTTATATATATATATATGTATATATATATATATATATATATATATATATATAGTACAACATTTTGTTGGAATTCAAAGACTTACATTTTTTCTTTTATATAACTCTTGTTTATTTCATCTTGGATCTGTTCATTACAGCCGTTTCGTTAATCGGATAGCAATTCTATGCTTTTATGTTTTCATAAGAATCATCTTTCTCATCAACTCGTCAGATGTGATTTCCATCTGATGTTAGCATCAAGAAGTTATTTTTTACATGATAAACCTGGTGCGTTCGTTTGGCTATATATATATATATATATATATATATATATATATATATATATATATATATATATATGCTTAAATATAAGTTTTGGTTTAGATTTCGATTCAAGTTAATACATCAAAGTTATATGGATTTTTCATTTTTATTTTTGAAATCGCGACTATATAATATATAAAAATCAATACAGCATTCACTCTATAATATTATATACGAAATCTGCAAGAATTCAAATATCATATTTAAGCGTACTTTACGACCGGGCATTGTCGGGCGTTCGTACTATCGTAAATAAATATTTCTGCAGTTTTAACAAAAGAACTACAGAATGCCAACATCAATATATTACCTAGGTCCCGCTAGTATTTTATTAATATAAAGACAAATGCACATTAATTGTTATAAACAAGCTCCAATGGATTATAATTTATGCAATTGTGCAGAGAAGTTTTGAATACGATTTTCCCGACCCCTAAAATTTACGGCTATTAATAAGAAATACAAAAACTCTAAATATATTCACTAACATCCGACATTTGTCCTATCGTTGTAAACTTCCATTTTAAACATATTTAAAACAATTTTTTTTTTTGTAAATATATACCTTTTGAACTCATTATAAGGGCTATGACAACAGAATATTCTTATCATTGTTCTGACTCTCGAGTATATATCCTACACAGTTAATCAATCGAGAACCACATTTTACTTAATACTATCTATATAAGAGCCAAGTACATCCAAGGATGGAATACTGTTGCAATATCTGGCAGGAGATGCTAGTAAGGACTTGTCCTGCCTTAATAGAGTTCAAAATAGACTTCGTGGCCTCGTGGGAGATGTCCTTTTCTCTTCGCTGCAACCTCTATCTCACAGAAGAAATGTTGCGAGTTTGTCTCTGCTTTATCGTTATTTTCATGGAAAGTGTTCGATTGAGCTTTAATCTATGGCCCCTCCTCGCCAAACTCTCACAAGAAACACTCGCCTAGCTGAAAACACTATTAATAATTCTCCCCACTCTTTATCTGTGTCTAAACCTAAACATAGATTCCATGATCAAATCTTCTTTCTTAGAACTGCACGCCTGTGGAATTGTCTTCCGTTTTCCTGCTTTTCAGCTGTATATAATATGGTTGTCTTCAAGTTGAACAAGTTTCTTGTGAGCCGTTCAACTTAAGTTAACAAATTTACGGAACTTCCATTACTATCGATTAATATATTGTCCTGTTGACTACTATACGCTCTTTAACCCTTATCCTTGAGTGGCCTCCCGGCCTTGATATTCGTGACGCCTATGTAAAAAAAAACATCACTCTACCTAAAAACATATGAGATATTAACAAAATAATGAAAAGAATATTCTCTTGTCATCGCCTTACTCATTATTTTATTTTATTTCCCTTAATATTTTTTGTGTTTCTCATATTAAATTATAACACCCGCGAAACCGTTTTACTGAAAATATTTTCATTAATAAGACTCAGCCTAAAAACACATGACATACTTCAAAACACCCTAAAATAATACCCCAAAACTTGCATGAACTCATCCTTAATCTGGTGATCGAAATCCCATACGTTGAAACACCGGTTCTCTTTAAATCAACAAAATTAAGAAACATTAAGCCTTGCCATTACCAGAAGGGTGCTACTGTATTTATTTAGATATGCAGATGTGTAATATACGTCAGGGAGCAGAACACTCCTACCGTCATACAGTTCCAGGTCACCACTCACAGTCAAAGGACAACACTTCGTAGACTCTTTCTTATATTGCAGATGGTTAAACTACGAGAATAGATGGACATCTCAATCAATTTATCTAGCCAAATGGAATTAATCCGAATAAAATAATTTGTTAACTCTATACATCAATCTTCTATTGGTGGTGTAATATAATAATAATTCACCAACTTCCAAATATCAAGGTATCTCATTTGGTCGCTTATTACTTTTCAAAAGGTATCCATTCCAATATTGTTTCGTATTGCGACGAACAAGTCTGAGAAATTATAACTTTGCTGCATATTTAGTCACGTACTCATCACATCTTTACCTTAGAAAACTTAGTTGGACATCTTACATAGTTCATGCAACCGACACGCTGTGTCGTCCCTTCTCCTTTTGAAGTTTTCTAAGGCAAACATCCGGTAAGTACGTCACTAGATATGCAGCAATAACATAATTTTGCAGACTTGTTAATCGCAATACAAAACAATAATTTACTTGCTTCTTTTTGAAAAGTAATACATGCTCAACTGAAAAGACTTGATATTTGGAATATCGAGAAATATATATATATATATATATATATATATATATATATATATATATATATAGCTCGAATTATCTGAAGAGATGAACATGTTTTTTTATTTTCATCTTCAAAAAAACGGATTTTAATAGATTTTGATAAGATTTAGGAAAAGGAGATTTCGATCGATTGCCTATATATATATATATATATATATATATATATATATATATATATGTGTGTGTGTGTGTGTGTGTGTGTGTGTGTGGCACAATGACGTAGCCTCTTTTGAGGGAGCTGGGGGCTTCTACATTAATGAATCTTGTGCCAAACTTGATTTGCACTTGTGAAGTGCAAATGTGTTAAACAGGCGTTTGTGATTTTGAAAATTTTCTGCTACAACTAAAGCCAAGAATGACAGTTTGTATATAATATTGAACAAAGGTAAAACGATATAAGACCTAAGACTTAGAGAATGCGTCATCGAGGTATTCGAAAACAAAACAATGTTTAACCTGTATGAATATATCTTCTCTCTTTTCATGCCCCTCTCTCGTTGCTTATCGCTCTCTTTCTTTCTCTATTTTTCTCATTCATCCCCTTTCTTACTCTTTCAATGAAGAAAGAAAGAATTGAAATATGATTGTCTTGTAAAAACAGTTGAAGCTTGCACCCCATACGCGGAGGACGTGGTGATTTGGTGTGCATGCAATGGGTCGACTAAATATGCTTCCTACATATTAACTCTTTAATACATTATATATTCTTTTTATAAAAATGCATTTGTTCGCTATTTTTGTACAAGTGTTCGATTTCAGTCTGCGGTTCCTCCCATGAATGCGACGACGGAAAGCTGCCTGTAACGAAGCAATGAACACACAAGATGCGAGCCATGGCAACCGATTATAGCCGACGACAAATCGAACCGTTTTTGTTGATGTTTCCAACATGTGTTAAAGTAACCCTCCCGGGGAGGCGATAATACTATATATATATATATATATATATATATATATATATATATATATATATATGTGTGTGTGTGTGTGTGTGTGTGTGTGTGTGTGTGTGTGTAAAGCAGTGTACGCGGTCTTTACAACAGTATTGCCTTTTTTAATTAGTTAGTAGATGGAATTAACCTGGAGAATAAACATGGTAAAAAAAAAAACCCGCCATCTCGGTTACTGATCTGAACTACGCCGCCATCTTGGTTACTGATCTGAACTACGCCGCCATATTTGTTCAACATAATATCTCAGAACTTAAGAGGTTAACTACGCCACGGACCGCATTTGATTCTTGGTCGCCATCTTTGTTGTTCTTCTTTAGTGCAAGAGAAGTGTATATATTTTCGCTTGTTATCAGACAATGTGCACTTGCGCTGTTCGATGTGTAAGGCTTATCCTTCCCGACATGCAACGCCTAAGTCGCTTAGCATAAAGTTCTGCTTTTCTTGTTAATGTTTAACTGATCAGTCGAATTTGTTTCATGAAAAGCCAATAAAAGTAATAAAATTTAGATTAAGATTACAAAGAAATTAACCTAAAAACGAAACTGTGAGACAGACGACGGGAAGAAATAGGTGCACCACGAATATGTCGAAATACCCGTTTTTAAAATACTGACAAAAGAATAAAAATAACCGAAATATGATATTACAACAAAATGAGTTCGAGATCACAGTGTAGTATCTGTTCTTCAGATGCTGCACTCAATTTCTTATTCTCTGTCGGTGGAGGAGAAGTCCTTCACGGCTGAGACAATTTTAAATTTTTGTTCCATTTCTCCACGTTCAAAAACGACCCTGGTGTCTAACTCTGTCGCGTGGGGAGGCATTGTAAATAGGAACAAAAGAGACCAGTAATTCTTTAATTCTGCATCAGAATTGTTTGTTCTTATAAACTTCCGTTTTCAGATGAGATAACGGTGACAAGCAAGATATTGTCTCTTCTAATTAATTTCTTTCTCACAAATGCAGTTCGCTTTAGTTTGGCGGGGTAGAAGTGAAAACTTGCTTAAGAATGTGCGAGGCAATATGTGAGAATGCTGGGAAATTTTATGTAAGAAATGTCAAGTGAACTATTTATTGTGATTTTTACATTTTGACAGTTATACATTTGAAGCAATCTTAATTACATCTTTAAAAATGAACGTGTCTGTGTATCTGTGTGTCTGTGTGTGTGTCTGTGTCTGTGTTTGTGTGTGTACATTCCCCTACGCAATAACTCTGTCAATTTTAAGTCTACAGACTCGAAATTTGATATACAGGGTACTGTGATTTGAGGAAATATTTGGAATCCGTTTTCGGACAGAAATTTGGCTGTTTAGGGGGTCAAAGTTCAACGATTTGACCTTGGCGAACTCCACCAAACTCCTCCGCCATTTTGGGGTCTAAGCACTTGAAATTTTAGATATAGGTTTCTTGGACATGGATTCAACTTAATAACTTGATTTGAGCCCCAAACATAGAATGTTAAGGGGTCATAATAGGGGTCAAAGTTTTAAAAAATGTGACCTCTGCAGTCTCTACCAAATTACTCAGACAATTTCTGGTCTAAACATTTGAAATTTTACATAAAGGGTATTCAGAGATAGGGCAAGCTCTTTAATCTGTTTGGGTCGAAAACTTTAAGTTACCAATATATAAATATATGTATGTATGTCTGTTAGCATGTCTGCCTAAAACTTTCGGCAGGGCGACGGATCTTTACAAGATCAGTATCAGTTTCAAGTTCGACCTTTTAACATTTTAGAACCTAATATTTGTTTGCAATAACAACTGGGAAAAGCAGAAATTTTGACAACTGGTAGTCGTTATCATCCATAGTAACATACTAAAATGTGAATCATTTGCAAAGGACGGAAAAAAGAATTATAACGATTATTTATTTATTTTCAAAATAGGAGTGTCTAAAAATAATGGACAAAATTGAGAAAAAAATGTAAACAGTATGCTATATTCAATTTTTTTGATTTCCTCTAAAGAATAAGTTTTACTTAGTCATTTGTAAACGTTGTTTCAGCCGGCATCATGGCGAAACGCCCAAAACTTGATTACTTTGTGAGACAAGCTATTGTGAAGCAACACAAGGAACATTCGAATTCGCGCATAAACCTGAGGAGTCCTAGAGTGGATGAATCGCGGAATATTCAGTGTAGCTTAATCGCCATATATATTTTATAAATTACTAACTAGCTCTACCTACGTATTGAGCACTTTTGAAGTAAATACTTAAAGTTTACGCATAAATCTATACTTTCTTATATTAATTTTATGTGAGTAAATTAAGTAGTTATATACATATATATATATATATATATATATATATATATATATATATATATATCGCGATTAAGCTACACTGAATATACCGCGTTTCATCCACTCTAGGATTCTTCAGGCTTAAGAAGAAGACTGAAGAATCCTAGAGTTGATGAAACGCGGAATATTCAGTGTAGCTTAATCACCATATATATGTTATAACTTACTAACTAGATCTATCTACGTATTGAGCACTGTTAAAGCAAATACGTAAAGTTTACGCATAAGTTTATACTTTCCTTTCGTATATTAATTTTATGTGAGTAAATGAAGTAGTTATATATATATATATATTTATTTATATATATATATATATATATATATATATATATATGCGGTTTTAGAAGCAAATCTTATAACAGAACGTGTAGAACTGTTTGTTATTGGCAATCGATCTACCAATAAATCTTTACGATTAAATACTTGAAAATCCAGCAACAAATTAATGATTCGAATTAAAATTTTATAATTTACTTTAGACTTTTAAAAAATATTTTTTGTCAAATATGCGATCAGAATACCTAAGTTGTGTTACAATTTTAACGACTCAATGACAATCCCACAAATTCGAATCTCAGAAGGCTATCAAATTGAAATGCCTTCCCCTAATTAAAATGAGATACCCACTTAAGAAAGAACCATTGCAATCCACGCTCGATCGAGTGCGTGGTTTAGCATCGATCCAATCGGTCGGCTCGAGTGGCCGCCGCTCGGATATTAAAACTCGACACTCGTGTTTTCCCTTAGGTAAAATTAACTAGATTCACCGCGTTTAATATCCGAAGGAATCAATTTAATATCTAAACGCAAATATAAAATCAGAAACAACAATTGAGACCATAACGGAAAAGTGATAAAAAAATGTTGATGATTTGCTTAACTGTTGTGGCGGTACGCAAAATGATTTGCAACGATTACCAATTACTGATAATCACTGAGATTGGCTATAACTCTTTTTGAATAATAATACGTAATTATTATTGTAGTAGTAGTAGTAGTAGTAGTAGTAGCTGTAATAGTAGTATTAGTAGCCGAGCAGCATCAGCAATAGTAAAGGTATACGCATATAGTGGAGAGCTTTGGAGAATACTGAAACCTTGAGAAGGTGCAGTGTCAAAGAAAGAAGGAAACAGCAGGTGGTTGCTAGAAATCAATGATAAACGGCAGTACGGATAATTACTGATATTAATTATAACCCTTTGTGAATAATTACCAGCGAGAAATCAATGGTAAGCGGCTGTTGCGATGATGCAAATTCATTTGCAAATGCTATCGAAGGAGGTGGAAAGGGCTGGACGTCTGGGGAGACTTGTTGTCACTCAGCTTCCAGAGAATACCACATGTTTCCAATCAGATAATAATAATAATAATAATAATAATAATAATAATAATAATAATAATAATAATAATAATTCTGATTTCGTTTATCAACGTCTCTCTGGAAAGGGATGGAATTCATTTCCAGAGGATTTCCCTCAATCTCGTCTTCAAACCAGGAGCTTTAAAGATCAAGGGGGTTCCTAAGGATGTTGGTGGTACCTACAATAGCAGAGGTCTGAAGGCCGCCTAACACATCGGGGATTTCATAGTTTTTTCAATTGTCCTTTAGACGACTTGATACTACTCCTAGTGACTCAACTACGACCGGGATTATTTGTGTTTTAACCCCGTGTATACGCCTTATCTCCAAGGCCAATGGAGCATAATTGCTCCACTTCTCATTCTCCTTCTCTCTCACATTCCTGTCCCAGGGCACTGAAAAGTCTACAATCTGCCAGTTTTTTTAAGACTTTGTCAATGACTACCAAATCCAGACGATTATATTCAAATTGATTGGTCGTTATGACACTTTTGTCCAACCATACCTCTACCTTGCCATCCTCACTTGTTCTCACTTCGTCAGGCTCCTCCAACCATTTTCCAGCACGCTTCACTCCAACCCTCTTACACACATCCCAATATATCCGGAGTCCCATGCGATCGTGTCTTTTGCGGTACTCTCTCTCTCTGAGCCAGCCCACTACATCCTGCTGCAAGGTGTGCAATTGACTCTGAGGTCTTACCACAAATCTGACATTCTGCAGCAACTTCCTCTCCTAGAACCACTTTTTTAAACAATCGTGTTTCTAATGTGTGCTCTTGTGCTGCGCAAACAAACGCTTCAATACTCTTAGCCAGATACCAATAATAATAATAATAATAATAATAATAATAATAATAATAATAATTAGTAGTAGTAGTAGTAGTAGTAGTAGTAGTAGCAGTAGCAATGTAACATTACCCGGACGGTTACACGCATAGACCCAACACGTTGTAGCAGATACGTCGCACGGAACAGAAGAAATGTCATAACTAGGGCTATGACAACATCATATTCTTTTCATTGTTTTGACTCTCGAATCACAGTAAGACACAATCAACCGATAATTACATCACTCTACATAAAAATATAAGATATCAATGGATATATACCTGAGAATCAAACTAAGGAAAATAATATGCTGTTGTCATAGCCCTAATCATAACTCCATTCTTTTTTTTTGTAACAAAGACATTTATTTAAGGGTACTTTCCGGAATGAAACGTAATTCCAAGCTTGCGCGTCTTCTCTGACGCCTTTCCCCTCGAACGGCATCCACGTCTCTCACATGATCGTCTTCTCTAACGTGCTCTCTCTCTCCTTTATAGATTCTTCTTCATAGTAGTGACGTCATTTCGCATTGAGTGAACTCAACGAAGTTGTTAGATAGTCTCAATAACAAGCGCAAAATATTTTATTTTTATCATTTGTCGAAGTTAAACAGTTAAATTTGGTCGCTAAAGCAGCCATCTGTTTCAGCCAATGAGACTTCACTAGGCGAACCATAACCATCTTACGATAAAGAAAACAGAAAAAAGAAAAAAGTGAGTTTTGTGGGGTTTTTTTTTTAAGAGATCACTTTTTTCTTTTCCCTTCAGTGTCAGATGGTTCAGATTGGCCTGATGAAATCTCATTGACTAAAACAGATGGGTGTTTGGAGCGACAAATGTAGCTGTTTAGCTTTTTTGATAAAATACACACACACACACACACATATATATATATACATATATATATAACTACTTCATTTACTCACACAAATTTAATATACGAAAGTATAGATTTATGTGTAAACTTTAAGTATTTACTTCAAAAGTGCTCAATACGTAGGTAGAGCTAGTTAGTAATTTATAAAATATATATGGCGATTAAGCTACAATGAATATTCTACCTTAAACCACTAACCTAGTTCTAAAACAGATCCTTTGTTCGATAAAATGCATGCCCATTGGCTGATAGGTAGTGGCGCGGTGGATACTAGAAGGCTGATTGGCTAACTAGAAATCCTCAACATATATAAAAACAAGAAGCAACCACAAAATTCGCGCATAAGCCTGACGAATCCTACAGTGGATGAAACGCAGAATATTCAGTGTAGCTTAATCGCCATATATCTTTTATAAATTACTATATACATATATATATATATATTGTTTTTAAAATATGATTATTCATTGACACGTGTTTTGTCGTCTACGACCAATCAGTGTGACTGAATCTAGCGAGATTCAAAATAGAGACCCCATGGAAAGGAGCTAAAACCTCTACCACTCTTCCATCTCGCGATATATATATATATATATATATATATATATATATATATATATATATATATATAGGTAGTTGAGATTCAACCTCGCTTGAGGTAGCTAGTCTAGTTGCGCTAAGAAGTTGTGATACAGCGAAACAGTACTGTATGTTGATGACTATAAATGCTCTCTATTTGGGTTAAGCATATTAGGAAGTGATAAAAAAAACCTGCCACTAGTGTATTAAGCAAAGCTCTTCGTGTAATTAAATGGAGCTTAGACATTTCAACAATGTTATATACATACCCATCTTAGCAACAACCAAATAGCGTAACGGTTACATGCGTCCACTGTCGCCAAAGCGGTCGAGTTTTAAAAACCCGCTGTTCCGCTGGCCTGCTCCCCAGTTTAGTACAACATAGTAGAGTTCAACTCTAATGTAAACAAGTTCTTGTTGAACCGTCCCCTTAAATAATCAAATTCTATCCAACTTACTTCATTAACAATTACTACACTACCACCTTACATTTACTAACTCTTATCCTCGAGTGGCCTGAAGACCTTTATAAGCGGTGACTCTCAAGTCAAAAATAAATAATTTACGACTGGAATAGCAAAGTATAATATTTGTCAGGTTTCGTCTTTTTGTTTAATAGAAATAGCTCCAGACAAGGCGTGAAGTCACTTGATGTAAGGAGGGTACAAGAACAAAAGCCGACTATTGTAAAAAGAGAATATGACTATCTGTTTAGTCTTCAAAGAGCAAGGATATAGGTACAAAAAAAAAAACAATTAGTAGGAAAAAGAACCTACAAGTCTGTAGTTTTTCGAATGGAGATATTGTAATAAAACGAGGCATGCAAACAGCGAATTAATGGGGGTCACTAAACCCAGGAGTCAAAAGAACAGACACAATAGAAGTAGGGAATATATCATACAATAGTGTAAGAAACTGAGAAAATGCTTTACTGTTATCGTGTCCACATTTCTTGCTTGAATGAGTTTGTCCGTTTTATATAATAGAAATTCGTTTCCAATAACGATCCCGGTTTGTATCGGTACTATTTATTTGCATCTTCTAATTACAATTGTGGTGTTCGTTTTATTATGCCTTTTAAGCTAGGTTACTATCATATAGTTTATTGGTTCACTTCTTAACGAAGGAAAAAAATCAGTAAGAAGAGAGATTCACAAGTTTGTAGTTCTTTTGGAATAAAAAATGAAGCATAAAAACAGCGGATCAAAAAGAGACTAAATGTTAGTTCATCAGGAGAGAATACACACTGTTTCAGGGCTCACGTGTCAAAAGCTCAGGAACAATAGAAGAAGTTATAATATTATTTATTAAAAACAAAACCGATTAGGTTTAGCAGAATTACGTTGGTGAGTAAGAGGTTCAAGAGAAGAAGAAATGGTGGTGCCAATCAAATTGCAGATTTGTAGTAATAGCGAATAATCCTAAGTATAAGAAGTATGGAAAATCTTTTATTATTATTACCATATCCACGTTTTCTGCCTGAATAGGTGTGTCCATATTTTTTACCGATATCATAGACAATTCGTTTCTAATAATAACCCCGGTTTGTACTGCTACTATTTATCTGCATCTTCTACGTACGTTTGTTCTGACTATTCCCAGTGATATTTGGTTTTATATTTCTTTTTGAGCTAGTTAACTGTATTAGTTTATACTCTAGTTTATTGGTTCACTTCTTCGTCAGCAGAGTATACATTTACTGTCTTAATGTCTCTTTGTATCTTTCTATTATAGAGTTCGTTCTGATCTTCGGCCCTCCGTACATTATTATTAGTATTATATGTTCATCGTTTCACATATAAAATGTTATCCGCACGATCTATATTTCTAATGCAGTCAAGATATCTGTACGATCTTTTTATTAATGTCGTTTTAAAAATACCAGAAAATATACAATCTATTTAAAGAGCGTCCGTAAAACAAGAATATCACTCCATTTAATTTCCCAGTTCATCTAAAAAAAAAACTCTCTCTGAGAATTTATGCTCGGGCCATTTATGTTCCGTAAATGACGCGTTTCATTTAATTTTGTATATTCGTCGTCGTATCGAAAATAAAGGTTGTGTCGGTCGGACGTCCTGTAAAGCGATTGTCCGATTTGCAAGAGTTTTATTTTAAACATTAATTTAATCAAGTGCTAAACTAAAATAATTCATGGAAAAAACTATGAGAGGAAAATTATATAAGGAATGTTCCGGCGCGTGACTCAAAATAGAATCACTTCAGTAGAGGATAATAAAGGCTGTATATAATCAATTCCGAAGACCCAATGCTTTTAAGACAACAATTATGGAACACAGAAACAGTATAGGCCACTTGTCGTCCAACTATAAGATGTCTTTCCAATCGAGCTGGGGATTTTGATCCTCTGCCCCCAAAATCAACAGACATTGGACCATTTTTGTAAATGGTTTGAGCTCGGAATTCTGTTCTTGCGCCGTTCTAGGAGCTCAACCCTCCCAGGCGTTGCCTTCTCTCTTTGAGAAGGGGTTAGTTTAGTCCTAATCCCCTGAGGCGCCCATACCGGGGAATACCGACGAAGCTGCCCAGGCAGACTTTGCTAGTAAGAGTGCCCCTACTCTGGGGAGCTGACTTCTTTATAATACTTTCCGACCTTGGTGTCGCAGTTCTTTCAGTGGAAGAGAATTATATACCACTAACTGTAAGATTTTGATGGGCGGCAGCTACTATACAATGCAACACAATGAAGTTTACAAAAATCTTAAAGCAGTAGATAGCAAGTGTATGGGAAGGCCTTTGAAACATATACAAAAGTTTAAAACGAAACTATTGGAATAACTGGAATATGCAATGAGCACAGCTAATTTCTAAGAATACGTAGTTGTTAAACATACTTTAGTGATATTCGATATGGAGAGATTCTGAGCCATGGTTAATCAGACGAGAATGCTGTTGGCTATCTATTATCAAGGCTTGAAAAATAAGTTTCTTTCTCTTTCTTTGTTGCTCTCTTTCTCATGTGCGTGCGCGCACACATACACACACACGCACACACACACACATGCACATTTTCTGTTTTTGCCCTTTTTTAATATACATCTATAATATAGATTTCACCTGTCTGTTTAAATGTATATATGTATGCATTTATTTATGTATGTATGCTTGTATGTCTCGCAAAAACTTTCGACAAAGGCGACGCATTTTCACGAGATTGATATTGTTTGTAAGACCAACCCCTCGGACGCTAAATATCGAGAAATTGGCCAAAAACATTAATTCCTTTACCCTCAACTGGGCACTTGTCTACAGGACGGGGGGTAGCTTTTTTTTTCGCTGATATATTTTTGAAAGTCATCGCCTCTTTTCGATTGTCTAGTCTTAAATTAAACCTACGTCTCTTCCGGTTTGGCGATGTGCGCAACAGCTAACGCGTCAAATTTTTTTCCACTTTCTTTTCCTCCTTCGCGGTACAGGTTCGAGACTGCCTGCCTACTACCACTTTTTTGCGCTCGTAATTATCATTTGCTTTTTTGTTTTGTTTTTGTTGTTTTACTCAACAAGCACCCTTACACACGCGTCTACTTTCCCGTCTTCGCGTCACGGAGTCGCCTGCCTACTAAATTTTTTTTTTTTTTTTGCTCCGCACACATATTCAAACATCCGGGCAACGCTGGACACCCAGACTAATTTTTTTAATAAAATAATCGACAAGTATGTAATTGTCTGTATTTTTAACATTCAAAACAGAGAATCAGCAACTATGTCCCAGAGCCTAGCTGGAGTCCGAACTCGGCACCCCCGTAATAATAATAAAGAGTTGGGTTCGAGACTCCTAACAAACGGTTCTCCAGTTCGATACAAAATACCTGATGAAGGCCGGAGGGCAAAACGACCGAAACGTTGTGACTATAACAACCAAGATGAGGAAGTCAGTCCGACAATCCCAATCAAGTACCTGTGTGTTTTTGTCACAGCGGATTAAAGAGCAACCTAGACTCACAACAATGATGGCGGTGAGAACGGACGGCGATGCATCATTAATAGTCTATATACAAATTCATATTGCAGTTGTATTTCTGTCGCTAACAGTGCATATTAAATGGACGCATCTTAATAATATCTAATCTATTTTTCTTCTTCTTTATCGTCGTTGACCTTCAAAACATTCGACGGAAGCCCGTCCCAATTCGCCCACATGAAAGAATCACACATCCGAGGGGAAATACGTTTATGTTTATTTATTTCGCTGCGACATTTTCAGGCGAAATCGAATGGCCACTGGCCAAATGAGATTTCGGCGGGAAAATCGTGGCCGGTTATAGGAGTCAAAAAGGGGCGGAAAGAAGCCGCAGTTTGCCTCGGGCCGTCAGCTGGGCCGGCTGACAGTTCAAAGTAGATACTTTCGTAATTGCGGCCAAGTTCTGCTTAGGCGGTATCGGGCGGAGGTCTTGCTCAAGTGTCTTACAAAAATTGCAAGGATCCGGTTAGAAGTTGGAGAGCCATCGACTGGAGAAATGCAACATGAATCGCCAGAATATTGATCTCTTTTCAAAAGATAAAAAAAAAGAAGAAACATCTAGAACTTAGCGTATACATTCACATATACACATACGCGCGTGCGCGCACACACACACACATATATTTTATAAATGTTTTTTTTTTTTTAATATTGGTAATTTCAATGTATACCGTTTTTGTTTTACGGGTGGAGACTTTTATGATAAAAACTAAATCACCGTTAATTTCGAGTAAAGCTCAAGGTATCTTCTTTATATGTGCAGAGCAGAAATAGTACAAAACTTTGTTGAAATTTAAAGACTTATATTTTTTTTGTAACTTTTGTTTATTTAATCTTGTGAAAGCATAAAAACATAAAATTGCCACCCCATTAACGAAACTGCTGTAATGAAGAAATCCGGGATGAAATAAACACAAGTTACAAAAAAGAAAACATGCAAGTCTTTGAATTTCAACAAAGGTTTGTATTATATATAAATAAATAAATAAATACACACACACACACATACACACACACACACACACACATATATATATATATAAGATTGTTGCATTTTTATTTATTGTTTTATTAGCGATTAATTTCTTTCTTTTTTCGCTCACTGAGCGGTTTTTTTATTATAAGGAATTATTTGTCATTTGTTTACATTTTTATTTGCTCACATTTTAGGACGTATTTACTTTTTTTATTTTATTTTATTTTATTTAAATATTATTTATTAATTATTA
Organism: Euprymna scolopes; assembly: GCF_053919585.1. Classification (NCBI taxonomy): domain Eukaryota; kingdom Metazoa; phylum Mollusca; class Cephalopoda; order Sepiida; family Sepiolidae; genus Euprymna; species Euprymna scolopes. The sequence continues at coordinate 1,140,701 of NC_136511.1, forward strand.
ATTAATATTTACTACGCGCATCTATATACATATACACGCATGTATATAGATGACTTACTTTTATGCACGTAGTAATTATTAATTAATAATTAATAAATAATATGTATATATATGTGTGTGTGTGTGTGTGTGAATTTAAAAGGGAGACAAAAATGCGTAGAAATTAGTCTATACATTCACATACATACGTGCGTGCACACACACACACGCGCGCGTAAGACACACATATATGCGCGTGCGCGTGTGTGCATTTAAAATGGGAAGGGGGAACAAAAAAGTGCTCTATGATTAGCCTGTTAAGTGAATTTGTTATTCAATCGATGGTCTTCAAACGTTAAGTATATCCCTTCAGCTTCCAGTATAGAAATATGGATCGTTTTGTCGCCTTCTTTTGCCGTTATCCCATTCGTAAATTAGTTGTGGGCTGTTTTCAATTGTGGGGTATTATAGTTCGGTTTCCAGATAATGTTAGCTCATCCAGAGAAATTGAAATTTTAAATATAAGTTACTTGGACATGGATCTAACTAAATAACTTGATTTGAGCCCAAAACAAATGTTAAGGGGTTGTAATAGTTGGCAAATTTTAAAAAATTGGCCTTTTTTTGTGCTCACCATACACCTCCAAACACCCTGGCCAGGCCGGGCTGAAATGCTAGTATATATATATATATATATATATATATATATATATATATATATATATATATATATATATATATATATATATATGTATGTGTGTGTGTGTGTGTGTGTGTGTGTAGTAGTAGAGAATTAGAAGGCTCTCACAATGCGAGGAATGAGATATAGTCGTTGTTGCTGGACGAAGACGAAGACAAGTGGCGATTTACAAATCAATAAGTACATACTTATATGTCTATATATACATATATTTATTCAGTTGTATTAAATACAATACAATTTAATACAACTGATATATATGTATATATAAATATATGTATATATACACATATATGTATATACTTATTGATTTGTAAATCGTCACTTGTCTTCGTCTTTTCCCAGCAACAAAGACTATGTCTCATTCCTCGCATTGTGATAGCCTTCTAAATATGTACTACATACCTATCCCACACAATGCTTCAAGCAAACTACATATGAATTATATATATATATATATATATATATATATATATATATATATATATATGTGTGTATATTGTGTACATTTAGGCAGCATTTTCTCATTTAGACAAATATTATTGAATAGCGCGGAATTCTGTTTTACAATTTTCTTTTTTATCTTCTCCAATCTCCGAATAGTCCTTTTTGTGTTTTTCTCGAAATTGTATATGTTGGATTCATAATCGCTAGCGCTTTCGACAGAAGTACTTCTGTCATCCTCAGGCATATTGTATAATGAGTGCAGCCGGAACATTTTGAAATGTTTTGGGTAAATGTTTGATAATGTATATATGTGTTTGTATATATAAATGTGTTTAATATATGTAAAAAAAAGAAAGTCCGCCCACTTAACTTGTAACAAATTACCAACTGACTAGGAAAAAAAAATATATAAGTAAATTAAAAAGCAATCCCTGCATTTATTTCTACAATATGCCTGAGGATGATAGAAGTACTTCTGTCGAAAGCGCTCGCGATTATAGATCCAACATATACAATTTCGAGAAAAACACAAAAAGGACTATCTGGAGATTGGAGAAGATAAAAAGGAAAATTGTAAAACAGAATAATTCCGTGCTATTCAATAATATTTGTCTATATATATATATATATATATATATATATATATATATATATATATATATATACAGTATTTAAAAGTAGCCCAGAAAAAAATCTAGTAGCGAGGAGGAAATTCTTTAATGTTTAAATTACCTGTAGCATTGTTTATCTTATATGTAGTGTTATAAAAGATTCTACAAGTGCCCCAACGTTTACATATATGCATTTATGGGCACGCTTAACAACGATTGCAGATACTGCCTTTAGATCTAGATATTCTCCTGATAGCGTAGGCAATGTTCCCCATTTAATTGGTTTTGATTGTGAGGATTATTTGCATAAAATTTTTGTTTTAAAATCCCCCAAAGATAAAAATCACATGATGACAAGTACGGGCAACGTGGTGGCCATAACCCTTTGCTCATTGTTCTCCCTGCCGTAAACATGTCAGGAAATCGTGTCCGTGATCTGTGAGATGTGTGGCAGCTAGTGCCATATTGTTGGAAAAAGATTTGAATTTTATCTTGTGGTGAAAGTTGGGCCGTAAGAGGACGATTAGTGAGATCGGGCTACTTTTAAGTGGGTAGCTTAATCTGAAAAAATTGATAAAAGATTAGAGAGACTGGACTACTTTTAAGCAGGTCATCTTATATATATATATATATATATATATATATATATATATATATATATATATATATAGTCATCCACATACATTACTCGTTTGCTGTATCACAGCTCATCAGTGCGGCTAGACAGGCAACTACCTAATGTCGGGTTCGAAACTCGATCACCCAAACTTGATGAAGAAAAGAATAGGAGGCATTACTTTGGGAACGCTCATCGTATATTGTTCAATGTATTTACAAAAAATGTTATCAGGAGATATAGTAATTTACGCATTCACTTTCAGTATTTACTTCAACAGTGCTCAATACGTGAGTAGAGTAACTTATTTCAATGCACACTTTTGTTTAAAAACTTTGGGTCTGTTAAATATAAAAGAAGCGTTTATGTATTTTTGAGCAAGCGTTTTGTATGCGCTCACACGGCAATGGGAACGGAGAACTCGATAAAATAACCATTTTAACAAAGAGATCGCTTGGAACATCTATTCTGCGTAAACCTTTCGCAGAAAGTGACAACTTATTTGTGGAACAGGAATTTGATAACTTACAGAAAGATGTCGGTAACTATGTATACGCCCCTAGGCATACACTTACGACACGAGCGCAATAAAGGTGGCATCTATATCGATTAATTTAAGAAAATATATAGCGAGTGTTACTACAGTGAAAGACGGTGTCTTCGCACTGGCACGTCTCAATTTAGCGTGGGTAATTCGCTCGACTTCGAAATCCGCAGAAGCCTGCCATTATAGATGTCCATAAACGCATGTGACGAGAATTTCCCACTGCTGTATACATGTTAACACACCTTCTCTCGCATCTTCATCCACTGACATCTAATCGCACATAGCATTTTCTGAAAAACAATTACCGAAATATACTAATAAAAACTGCCGCCATGCTCGTTTTTTTTTTCAAATTTAGGTGCCCGCATCCCTCTCACTGAAGGTTTATTCATTCGAGCCTGTTATGCCACTATCAAGCTGTAATTAACATTAAAAAGTGAAGCATGCATGGTCCTCTGTGAGTGCAAAGTGTGCGAGGCATATAAAAAATGACTTTTCAAAGTTCAGCATTTCCCATCCCCCAGTATTTAGCCTTAAATGTCCCCAGAGGATGTCAAATCCTGGAGAAAATGAACAAACGGTGCAGTTTTGGGTCTTAACGTATGTAAATTTGAGTTCTGCACCATGCAAAAAAAAAAAATAAAAGAAAATAAAAGAAATGAAGAAGTTCATCATTTCCCCTCTCCTTATTTAGCCCCAAAAGTCCCCAATCCCTTAACATATTTAAATTTGAGTTCAGCACCATGCTAAACTGCTAAATAGACATACACAGATAATTTTGGACAAATATGGTAAAATATTCCCCAACATGGATTGTTTTATTAGCCCTAAAAGAGTCCCTGGGCACACCTAAGAGTTATCGCGAAATATAGACAAACAAAATTATATAGAAATCAATTAATTTCAACTTTTCAGAAAGTTTTATAAAAATCCAAGGCATCATTTTTTTAAAAAGCGCAAAAGTGTCAATTTTAACAATTTTAACCCGAAAGGCACCATAAGGGGGTAGACAACCGGAGTTTTCGCGGAAAATCCGTTCTGTTACTTTTGCACTTATATGATGTTTAATGTTTGTGCAAAATTTCAAAAAATTCCAAGGCGTAGTTATTGAGAAAAGTGCGGACAGACGAACGGACGAACGGACAAGGGTGAATTTACAGATCCACCCTCCTTTTGTCGAGGGACCAGAAATATATAGTTAGAAGATATATTAAAAGTATTTTTAAGACGTCTTTATTTTTATTAAATAAGTTTACCAGTTTTAAATTCGTAAACTCATCGCTTATGCGAATCGAAAATATTTGCAAATGTGGCGAGTTCTTAATCACACTTCAGGGAAATAAGCTAGTTTGTTCTCAAACTTGAAATTTTGAATCATCATCATCATCATCATCATCATCATCATCGTCGTCGTCGTCGTCGTCGTCGTCATCATCATCATCATCATCATAATCATCATCATCATCGTCATCGTCATCGTCATCATCATCATAATCATCATCATCATCATCATCATCATCATCATCATCATCATCATCATCATCATCATCATCATCCAGTGGTGTGTTGGGCAGCAACAAATCCCTTCCACCTCCGCCTATTCTGAGCCATCCTAACCAATAAATCCCAAGAATGCTGCATAGCTTTCCTTCCCTTTCCACTGTTCTTCTCCAAGTTACTCTCTGCCTTCCGGGGGTCAGTGCCATGCTGTTCTTGTGATTGATTGTGGGTCTTTCCGGAGAACATGCCCGATCCACCTCCATCGCCGTTTTCTGATGATTAGGCCCATATCTTCTTGATGACATCTCTTTAATAAGTCTTCATTGGAGATTTTCTCACGCCAGAATATCCTCAGTATTCGTCGAAGGCAGGTGTTTTGGAAGGATCGAAGGTTGATGAAATCTGCTTCCATCGTTCTCCAGCATTCCGATCCATATAGGACGCCACTCTGATAGAGTTTTAGCTTGGTATTGATGCTGTATAGCTCAGATCAACAGATTTTGCTCATTTCCCTAAACATGCTCCTTTCCTTGCTCAGCCTGATTTGTTTGTCCTTCCTTGTGCCGCCCTCGGGTCTGATGCTGCTGCCCAAGTAGGGGAAGCTGCCTGCCTAGCGCAAGTCCTTTCCATTCGCCTGAACTGGAGTTGGTCTATCCACGTTCAGTGTCATTGTCTCTGTCTTTTTGGTATTAATATTGAGACCATCTTGCTGTCCAAATGACTGCAGCCTGCTGGTTTTCTCTTGCATATGCATGTGTGTATGGGACAGTAGTGCCAGGTCGTCGGCAAAATCCAAATCTTCGAGAGTATAGAAATGACTCCATCGAATCCTCCTTGAGGAGTCCTCTTTGGTCCTTCTCATAACTTAATCAATGAACGGGTTAAAGAGAACTGCTGACATCACATATCCTTGCCTAACACCTGTTTTAACATTAGAACACGTGTTGCCAAGCATCTGAAGTTCTTATAAAACCTTTTGATCAAGTGAACCACCTTGGACGGGATACCATATGAAAAAAATAGATGTCGTAAGATTAATCGGAATGTAAAGTAGTCCAACCAAGAGCTCTTATTTTATGATTCTAACCGTCCCTTTTAGTGTAATCATTTGTATTTCACTTGCACTTGGTTCACTAGGTATACTTTCTAAGTACGTTTAAAAATTCTTTTTCATATGCGCAGTTGCTCCTATGATAATTGGTACAATTTAAACCTCGTAGTTTCCAATTTCCTTCCATATCATACATAAGTCCGTAATACTTTGTTAAATTTTCCCCCCTCAGCTCTGTTAAGCCCTGTATCATTGGGTACACTGACCTCTGTTATGGTTGCTTTTTTATTATTATTATTATTATTATTATTATTATTATTATTATTATTATTATTATTATATCTGGTTTAACGGCTGCGTTTTCAAGATATGTACCAGTAGTCATTACGTAGTTATAATGAATGGTGTAGATGGCATTCCACACTGTTCGCCCGAGTATATGTTCCCAGGGATTTTTCATTACACTCAACGTTAAGTTTCTTACATATTTTCCAATTAACGTATTTGCAAACCTCATTATGGCGATCTGTATAATAGATACTACTCATTCTCTCTCGCTTTCTCTCTCTCTCTTTCTATCTCTCTTATATTTGGAAGAGAGAGAGAAAAAGAGGTATAAGAATGCTATAGCTATGCATGGAATCGAGGGCAACGGTCTGCTAAGTAAGACTTTGCTACTAAAGATAATGTGGCCCACACTCTTGACGTCAGTGTTGCAGAACCTGCATTTATTGTTCTTGCTTAGACCATTAGACCACTCACCTTTTTGAGAGTGTTCGTTATGATGCCCTGGTCTTGCGCAGCAAATATCAATCAGTCTTATTCGTAATGGGGGTATACTCTTTTGAGCCAATTGAAATGGATAGCTCTCGTCTAGGAGACGCCCCATGTTTTGACAAGCTTCTAGGTTTGTCCTTTACTCCTGATCTGAAATGGAACACGTACATCAAGTCTGTTGTCAAGGTCGCTGGAAAGATGGTGGAATCTTTCTACCGCTCCAGAAGATATCTCACTACTGATGCAATTCTCTATCTATATAAAAGTCAAGTACGTCCAAGGATGGAATACTGCTGCCATATCTGGGCAGGGACTGCTAAAAACAGCCTATCCTGCCTTGACAGAGTACAAAATAGACTTCGTGGCTTAGTGGGGGATGCCCTTTTCCCTACCCTGCAACCTCTCTCCCACAGAAGAAACGTTGCGAGCCTATCCTTGTTTTATCGTTATTTCCATGGCAGGTGCTCGTCTGAACTCCAATCTCTGGCCCCCCTCGCCAATCTTTCACGAAAAACACCCGTCTAGCTGAATCCACTGTAAAAAATTTCCCTCACTCTTTATCTGTGCCTAAATCAAAACGTAGATTCCATGAACAAAGCTTCTTTCTTAGAACTGCACGCCTGTGGAACTCTGTTCCGTCTGCCTATAAACCAAAGATAGGCATGCAACGTCTCTTCTGTGGGAGAGAGGTTGCAGGGTAGGGAAAAGGGCATTCCCCACTAAACCACGAAATCTATTTTGTACTCTGTCAAGGCAGGATAGGCTGTTTTTAGCAGATCCTGCCCAGATATGGTAGCAGTATTCCATCCTTGGACGTACTTGGCTTTTATACAGATAGATAATTGCATCAGTAGTGAGATTTTTTCTGAAGCGGTAGAAGGATCCCACCATCTTTCCAGCGACCTTGGCAACAGACTTGATGTACGTGTTCCATTTCAGATAAGGAGTGAAGGTCAAGCCCAGAAGCTTGTCAAAACATGGGGCTTCTCCTAGACGAGAGCCATCAATTTCAATTGATGCCAGATGGGGATCAGAGCGTTGATGATGTAAAGATAGGAGTTTGGTTTTAGATGCATTAAAGGTAACCAGTCACGTCTTCCCCCACTGAACCACGCGCTCGAGATCAGAGAGAGCTTTGTCATTTACAGCCTTTGATGTATTGCCGTAGATGGTCGTGCCATCAGCATAGATGCCAACGAATGATTTAAGTATGTGTTTAGGGAGATCATTGATGTAGACCAGGAAGAGAATTGGGCCCAGGATGGATCATTGAGGGACTCCAGCATTAACACTGCAGGCCTCTGATTTTTGTCTATCCACCACTACTCTTATGAGCCTATCAGAGAGAAACGATTTAATGATAGAGAGAACATTTCCAGTTATGCCGTAGCTGGAAATCTTGTGAAGAAGGCCTTTATGCCATACCTTGTCGAAGGTCTTTGATATGTCAAGAGCAATTGTCCTAGAAAGGAAGCCTTTATCAAGAGATTCACTAATCCCATGCGATATAACCGTTAGCACATCTGTGGTAGATCTTGCAGAACGGAAACCATATTGCGTGGCACTAAGAAGGTTGTTTCTGCTGAGGTGGTTGACTATATTTAATATGGATTCCAGCAACTTACTCATGACACACAGGAGACTTATTGGTCTGTACTGAGAGGGCGATGACTTATCACCTGAATTCCTGAATACAGGGCATACTAATGCGGTTTTCTAGAGTGTTCGAAAGCACTTCTCATTAAGGCAACGCTTAAACAGTTCTGTAAGTATGGGGACCAGTTCTGGTCGAAGATTTTTCAACGCTATAATTGGAATGCTGTCTGGGCCAGTTGTTTTACTAGAATCAAGGTTCTTTATTAACTTGGTGACCTCACGCACAAGTATGGGAGCAAGTTCTGGTTGAAGTTTTTTTAACACTGTAATTGGGATGCCGTCAGGGCCAATTGCTTTACTGGAATCAAGGTTCTTGATTAGCTTGGCGACCACATGCACACATATTTGTATGTTACCTAGCGTGTTCTGTGTTATAGGAGGAAATATGGAGAGTTGATGGCCTTCGTCGCATAGGGTAGAATTAGCTGCAAAGTTCTTGGCAAATAGTTTGTCCTTGTCTGAAGCTGACGAGATGACCTCTGGTCCATTGATAATGGTTGGGATAGAACGCACACTTCTGTTCAGGATCCTATTTGTTATTTGCCAAAACTGGTGAGAACTAAGACACTGATCAGCTACTTTGGATTTAATAGACTGGGCATATAGTTCTATTGCATTTTTTACTACTCTTTTACAGTTGTTGCTGGCGTTTCTGAAAGCAGCTTTAGTCTCAGTGCATCTATTACGTTGGTAGCACATTCTGAGGAGAATCATGGCTGGCTGGTAGGTTTATGTTGAAAATTTTTAGATGGTATGAATCGGTCTAGCCTACAATTAACCATTCGGTGAGGTCTGATACTATAGAGGACACATCATTTTAAACATGGAATGCAGAGGTAGATCAGATATAAATGTACGGAAGATATCCCAGTCAGCCATTGAGTATCGGTATACAGTACGGTAGAGGGATACGTCTAGGGACTTATTACATTTAATTTTTATCTTAACTGATGCGATGGAGAGGTCGCAGGATCCTAGAGGAGAATGAACGGAACATGAACATAGCTCAGGGGAAGTTGAGAGAAAAAGGTCTAGGAGGCTGTCATATTGACTTGTAGTATCGGGCACACGGGTGGGCTCGCGAACAATCTGACTGAGGTCATAAGCAATGAAAAATCATCACAGAACCTCCACTCATCGTCCGTCTTATTTGAGTGGGTCAGCCATTCCACGTTATGGACGTTGAAGTCACCACAGATGTGGATGTTAGCCGAGGGATGTTAAGATAGGATGTGGTTTATTTTCTCAGATATGCTCTAAAAGATAGTAACTCCGCTGTTATGGGGCCAATAGAGGGCAAATATAAATGCAGTGGTGTAAGCAAGTGCAACCAGGAAGCACGTGTAAAGTAAATTAGGATCTTCTCTAGAGATATCACTGCCACATGGGAAGTCATCTTTTATGTAGGCAGATATTCCATGCGAATGGCGATCTTGGGGGTCAGATTTAGATGTTAAGTTAGAGTATCCGTTAATTATGAACTAATCTAGGGAAGTGGTCGGCCCTATTCCAGTTTAACACATACACACACACACACACACACAAACGCAATACATTCAAGCAGTATGTGAGATAGCGTTCTGGTAGAGGTTCACGCTTCTTTCCATATATATATATATATATATATATATATATATATATATATATAGTTAGTAAGTTATGAAAATATATAATGGCAATTAAGCTACACAGAATATTCCGCATTTAATTCTCGTGAGAATTCATCAGGCTTGCAGGATACTGGCTTTATTTCCATATATATTTTCATAACTTACTACATAGCTCTACTATGTATTGAGCACTGTTGAAGCAAATATTGAAAATTTATGCATAAAATTACATCTTCGTATATTAATTTATTTGATTAAATGAAGTAATCATATATATATATATATATATATATATATATATTGACATAAAATGTGCATTCTTTTTAAACGCAGTTATCTAATTATAATTAGATGTGTAAAACGAATCAATATTTTCAAGTTTACTCTTAAATAAAACGTATGCATTTAACACAGTTTCTTTTAACAGAGGCACTGCAGAAATATACACGCATATATGTAGCCAATAATGTTTGTATAAATAAGCATTTTATAACCACGGTCATTTTGTTCATCGAACACCGATAAACAGAGGAGTTTCAGTGGTTTCACATTTAGGAAACCACGATTATAAAACCATTATATATATATATATATATATATATATATATATATATATATATATATATATATATATATATATATATATATATATGCATATAATTATTGCTATAATTATTTTTAATACATAGAGCTACTAGTGTTTCATCTTTTCGGGAATCATCAGAGCAGAGAATTACGATTGCTGTCGGTCGTGAGATTTGAACCCGGCCACGAAGCTATCTCTTACTCCATTAGCAAGGACGAAACCACACCGCCAACATTAACCGCAAGAAATACTTTTGAAATTAACATTCATATAAATGTCTAGACGGCTAGAGTGATTTTATCATTATAATGTCATGATCTGCGCATTTAATAAAATCGCTACCGATATATATATATATATATATATATATATATATATATATATATATATATATATATATATATATATGAGTCGTGGACGACGAAACACGTGTCAGTGGATAATTATATTTTAATATATATATATATATATATATATATATATATATAGAATTGGATCTCTGCGAGCTCTTGCAAATTACTCAGCCAATTTTTGGTCTAAATATTTATAATTTTACATAAAGTGTATTCAGATATAGGGCAAGCTTTTAATCCGTTTTTGGCCGAAAATTGGGCTGCCAATGGGCCAAAGTTCCAAAGATGTTACTTTTGCGATTTCTAGCAAACTATTGAACCAATTTTGGGTCTAAAAATTTGAAATTAAACATAAATGGTACTCAGACATGCAGCAAGCCTTTTGATCCGTTTTTGGCGGAAATGTCGCTGCCAAGATTGCAAGGTTGAAATAGTTGAGCTTTGCAGATATTACCCAACTCATTAGCCTATTCTGTGTCTAAACACTTGAAATTTTAGATGTAGGTAACCTGGGCATGGGTCAAACATTTTAATCTGATTTGAGTCCAAAAAATAAATGTTAAGGGGTAAAAATTGACGCCAAACTTAAGAAAAAAATTACCTCTGCAATCTCTACTAACTTGTCTATGTTGTAGTTAAGTAAAATCTATTATATAGAAAGGCGTTACCGTACATATGCACACTTTTTTAATATATACATACGCACATAAAGTTATGGACAGTACATAGGGCCCGAGTAAAACTGAGCTAGTATATATATATATATATATATATATATATATATATATATATATATATATATATATACTAGCAAAAGTACTCGTCGTTGACTTGGTTAAAAAACAGCATACAGAAAATGGACTCTGATTTATGAAAATGTGATAGGTTATGAAAAGGAAGGGTTGTAAAGAGATAGCTTTGAATTTGGGGCTATCAAAACCTAAACAAAATATGATGAAAGAAAAAATAAAATAGATAAACCCCATAATTTATTATACCATATCTGTTCACACTGAAACACTTATCACAATATTCTGTTGATCTATATTAAAAAACCTTGTTAAACTTTGTGACATATTTCCATTCTATGGAGGTCAGGTGCGAACGAACACCCCATAATTTTATTATACCATATTTCTTCAAAGTGAAACATAACTATCAAAGTATACGTACGCAGATAGATATGAAAGGGATTTATTAAAATTTTTGCCTATTTCCATTCTATGGAGGCCAGGCGCGAACGCAGACCCCACAATTTTATTATACCATCTCTATTTAAGTTAAAACGTATTTATCAAGTGTTATTATGTAAACGTTTTTTTTTTTTTTTAATTTTTACCTTTTTTATTTCGATACTCTGTGGACCAGGCACGGACGCAGACCCCACAATTTTAATGAACCACTGTTCTGTAGGATCGAACATTGCCATTCCTGTGTCTCAATACATCTTCTATCATTATATGTAATCAGTATTTTTAAACAGTCAACTATATACGAGCCTATTCGTAACCACACACACATAAACACGCGCACAAAAACATTCAGCTTTATATATATATATATATATATATTTATAAAACCAAGTACGTCCAAGGATGGAATACTGTTGCCATATCTGGGCAGGAGCTGCTAAAAACAGCCTATCCAGACTTGACAGACTACAAAATAGATTTCGTGGCTTAGTGGGGGATGCCCTTTTCTCTTCCCTGCAACCTTTCTCCCTACAGCCCAAACTCCCTCCGGGGACCGGGCGACAAGATCAAAGTGTAGTATCTGTTCCGGCAGATACTGCAAGCTATGACTAGCTATGACTAGCAAAGACCAGATGTGGGGGCAACCCCACATGCCTGACCTTTAACCAGCTCCCATTTCCCACCTCTCGGGAGCTCGTCCCCTTTTTCCCTTCCCCCTCCCTTCACTCCTCACATTAAAAATCGGCCTTGTGCCTAATTTGCTCGGTGGGGGAGCAAATAAACACCATCTGTTCCGGCAGATACTGCAAGCAAAGACCATATGTGGGGGCAACTCCACATATAAGACCTTGGTCAATGTAGGGGCAACCCTTCATACCAATTGTCACTATCCAGCTCCCCTACTCCCCGGGGAGTTGGTCCCCATTTCCCCTTCACTCCTCACATAAAAATCGGCCTTGTGCCTAATTTGCTCGGTGGGGGAGCAAATAAATACCATCTGTTCCGGCAGATACTGCAAGCTATGACTAGCTATGACTAGCAAAGACCAGATGTGGGGGCAACCCCACATGCCTGACCTTTAACCAGCTCCCATTTCCCACCTCTCGGGAGCTGGTCCCCTTTTTCCCTTCCCCCTTCCTTCACTCCTCACATTAAAAATCGGCCTTGTGCCTAATTTGCTCAGTGGGGGAGCAAATAAATACCATCTGTTCCGGCAGATACTGCAGGCTATGACTAGCTATGACTAGCTATGACTAGCAAAGACCAGATGTGGGGGCAACCCCACATGCCTGACCTTTAACCAGCTCCCATTTCCCACCTCTCGGGAGCTGGTCCCCTTTTTCCCTTCCCCCTCCCTTCACTCCTCACATTAAAAATTGGCCTTGTGCCTAATTTGCTCGGTGGGGGAGCAAATAAATACCATCTGTTCCGGCAGATGCTGCACTTAAGATAATTTGTACCAGTCAATGGAGGGGAAACCCTCTATACTGGGACAATTATTATTTTTGGTAACCAGAGTGCCCCCTTTTTGCCTACTTTTAGGGGAGCTGGTTTTTACCTCACATTAAAAACGGCCTTGTGCCTAATTTGCTCAGTGGGGGAGCAAATAAATACCATCTGTTTCGGCAGATACTGCACTTAAGATAATTTGTACCAGTCAATGGAGGGGAAACCCTCTATACTGGGACAATTATTATTTTTGGTAACCAGAGTGCCCCCTTTTTGCCTACTTTTAGGGGAGCTGGTTTTTACCTCACATTAAAAACGGCCTTGTGCCTAATTTGCTCAGTGGGGGAGAAAATAAATACCATCTGTTCCGGCAGATACTGCAAGCTATGACTAGCTATGACTAGCAAAGACCAGATGTGGGGGCAACCCCACATGCCTGACCTTTAACCAGCTCCCATTTTCCACCTCTCGGGAGCTGGTCCCCATTTTCCCTTCCCCCTCCCTTCACTCCTCACATTAAAATCGGCCTTGTGCCTAATTTGCTCGGTGGGGGAGCAAATAAATACCATCTGTTCCGACAGATACTGCAAGCAAAGACCATATGTGGGGGCGACCCCACATATAAGACCTTGGTCAATGTAGGGGCAACCCTTCATACCAATTGTCACTATCCAGCTCCCCTACTCCCCGGGGAGCTGGTCCCCATTTCCCCTTCACTCCTCACATTAAAAATCGGCCTTGTGCCTAATTTGCTCGGTGGGGGAGCAAATAAATACCATCTGTTCCGACAGATGCTGCAAGCTATGACTCGCAAATACCATATATGGGGAAACCCCACATATCTGACCTTGGTAACTGAAGGGGCAACCCTTCATACCAACAGTTACTAATCCAGCTCCCAGTTCCCACTTCTCGGGAGCTGGTCCCCCCTTTCCCTCCCCCTCCCCCTATCTCCACATTAAAAAACGGCCTTGTGCCTAATTTGCTCAGTGGCGAAGCAAATAAATCAACTGCAACCTTTCTCCCACAGAAGAGACGTTGCTAGCCTGCCGTTGTTCTATCGTTATTTCCGGGTCAATTACTCGTCCCAGCTCCAATCTCTGGTCCCACTTCGACAATCTGTCACGAAAAACATCCGTCTAACTGAATCCACTGTCAGTAATTTCCCCACTCTTTATCGGTGCCTAAATCAAAACGGAGATTCCATGAACAAAGCTTCTTTCTTAGAACTGCACGCTTGTGGAACTCTCTTCCGTTTGCCTGTTGCCCACCTGACTACAAATTGGATGTCTTCAAGTTCAACTTAAACAAATTCTTGATGAACCGCCCCTTTAAGTAAAACACTTTATCAAATCTCCATTTCTAACGAGTACTACGATATTCTCCCATTGATTACTGTACGCGCAATAACCCTTATCCCCGAGTGGCTTCCGGGCCTTGATAGTTGGTGACTACCATGTAAAACAGAAGATAATCATACTATAGATTTGCATGTTATTGAGCAGTATCCTATAATTGATGAAGATTTATTGGATTAACATCTAATACACTGTAGCAATACACGAATCACACACACACACGCGTGCACACACATACACACACACACACACACACACACACGCACATACGTGTTTTATTATCATTTCAACTTCGGGTGTATTAAGATAATTCTTTACAAGCTGTTTCAATAAATGGAATAAAGATTACCCGTTCATATCTTCGGATGGTTTAAGTTAAAGATTAACCATCTGATTGATGGTTTATGGAAACGACTTGTAATGAATTAAGTTAATACTCGCGAGGTGTAAATAATAATAAAAAGCATATTTAGCTCTACTAACGTATTGAGCACTTTTTCGTTTCTTTCCATCAAATATACATTCTAATATATATATATATATATATATATATATATATATATATATATACATAAGAGCAAATAGTTAATAAAACACTTTGAAAAAGAGTTAAAAAACATATTTAATCTGAAAAGGAAACACTTAATAAGTGGATAGTCCTTAATCCGTGGAGTTTCGAAGAAATACTTTCCTTCTCATCAGAGGGTAGGAATGAGCAAAATGCGGGATCGGATTTTGCATACAAAAGTATTTGATGAAACAACAAGTAAGTCAAAGATCTTACTTGATAACCAAAAATGAAGCAGAGACAATATGGTGAAGAAAAAGGTGATTCCACGTGAATGGACAGCCAGATGAAAGGAAAAGCATCCAATGACGTTAAAATCCAAAAATGTACGTCCAAGAAAGTTAATTTAATTTTCCATTCGCACAAGTAAAATCCAAGGAAATCGCGTAATTGGTCCAAAATAATCAAAGAGGCCGAAATCCGTGGAATAAATCACAAATATGTACAAGGAAAATGGGGGAAAAATTCCAATAATAAAAATAAAAGAAAAACAAGATATGATTTCTACACGGCTGCCGTGAACAAATTATAAGCTCTATCTCTAATTTGGTTTTACGGAGCTTTTACATCTGGTTGAGATTACTTTATAAATATTAATTCTTTAATATTTATAACTAGCGGGGGTACCCGGCGTTGCCCGAGTGTTTGTTTCCGAGACGGGGGGGGAGTTTTAAAAAATGTTATGGTAGGTAAGTAGGAAGGATCAAACCCGGAGTCATGAGTAAAAGTAGGAAAATAAAGTGTGAAAAAAAAAACAAAAAAAACAAAAACATCTGCAACGTTAACAGTTCGGCCACCAAGAAAAGTCCATTCCAGTTGTTTAGGAAAAAAAAAACAAACAAAAAAAAACGACTACAGTAGGTCGGCGCGAACGTGAAAATATAATGTGAATTGTCCAGCACGCTAACCACTACGCCACAGAGCACTGCAGCTTAGTTTAGTGATTTTAAATAACTTCACATGAAAGAACTACGAAGCCAAACCGGTGTTCTCTTCTCAACTGTTCCTTGTGAACGATCCCCAAACGGTGTTAAGTGGTGGCAGAGGGAGGAGGAATTTATTAGAGAGAAAATATTTTACCACTTCCATTGATCTTAACCGATTTTGGCCGTGACTTCTCAGCAGAAAAAGTATAGAAATCTAAGATTATCGAGGAATTTGAGAAATAATAAGCCTATAACACACCTCAGATATTGTTCTGCCGTTTGTGCATATTATATTTGCATGAAATATCTTGATTTTTAATCCTATTAAGGTCAAAATCAGACGAGAAAAAATGAGTTCATTTTATTTATATAGAGATATACTTTAGTTTTACCATCCTGGATCATTTTGGTAAACTTAAT
Organism: Euprymna scolopes; assembly: GCF_053919585.1. Taxonomy (NCBI): domain Eukaryota; kingdom Metazoa; phylum Mollusca; class Cephalopoda; order Sepiida; family Sepiolidae; genus Euprymna; species Euprymna scolopes. Next base: position 1,157,048 of record NC_136511.1, read on the forward strand.
TGTAATTTTTATTTTATACATACACACACACATGTATATATATATATATATATATATATATATATATATATATATATATATATATATATATATATATATATAACACATTTAACACCCCAATGAATGCATTGACGATGATACGACTTTTAGAAGGCGAACCATTAAATGATACATCTGCCTTACTTTAAAAATGCTAGGTTTATTTTTGTTGTCTTTAAAAAATACACCCAATATTTTGCTGATGAGGAGACTTTGTGTCAAAAAACTATATAATAAAATTATTGTCCAAGACTTAGTGTGTATCTCAATAAAGAACTCGTTTCCGAAACGATCGTACAATTCATTGATCTTGTTTCTTCTTCCTTGTGAAACCGATTTTTAATTTTAATTAAAATTATCAATCATCTTACTTAATATATGTATACATGTATATATATATATATATATATATATATATATATATATATATTCATACACTCATACACACCCACTGATATATACATATTTATATATACATTTATATATATAAACAAACACATACTCACACCTATATATATATATATATATATGTCTCTCTCTATATATATATAATACTTATATAATATAAAGCTGAATGTCTGTGTGTATGTGTGTGTTTCTGTGTTGTCACGAATAGGCTCCTATATGGTTGACTATTTTAAAAAACTGATTACATATAATGATAGAAGATGTATCGAGACACAGGAATGGCTATGTTTGATCTGGCAGAACGGTGGTTCATTAAAATTGTGGGGTCTATGTTCGTATGGAAATAAAAAAAATTAAAATAAAAAAAAACGTTTACAAGTGTTTTCGATATAGATTTACATAAGATTACTTTGCTAAGTATGTTTTAACTTAAATAGAGATGGTATAATAAAATTGTGGAGTCTGCGTTCGCGCCTGGCCTCCATAGAATGGAAATAGGCACAAACTTTAATAAAGACTTTTCATATCCATCTGCGTAAGTATACTTTTATAATTTTGTCTCAATTTTAAGAAATATGGTATAATAAACTTATGGGGTGTTCGTTCGCGCCTTATCTCTATAGAATGGAAAGATGTCACAAAGTTTGACAAGTTTTTTTTTTAATATAGATCGACAGAATATTGTGATTAGTGTTTCAGTGTGAACAGGTATGGTATAATAAATTATGGGGTTTATCTATTTTATTTTTACTTTCATCATATTTTGCTTTGGTTTTGGTACTCCCAAATTCCAAGCTATCTCTTTACAACCCTTCCTTTTCATAAACCTATCATACTTTCATAAATCAGAGTCCATTTTCTGTATGCTGTTTTTTAACCCAGTCAACGACGGGTACTTTTGCTAGTATATATATATATATATATATATATATATATATATATGTCAACGTACGTGCGTGTGATGAGATGACGATACTTATCACGTGAAGTCCGTGACAGATAGGATAATTAGATTTCTTGTTGTGTTACCCCTTGTGAATATGTGTTGGAGGAACCCCTTGTCCAATGCAGTAACCCCGATGGCCGATCAACGCAGTATTATTTGTTAAGTGGTTTTCGCAGAACGGCATTGCGTCTTTCCCTGAATGTGAAAGCCAATTTCGCTCGTAGCAAAACGAGTGGGCTTCACGACGCTCGGGTTGCACGGACCCTCGTGTTTAGCTGTTTTCTATCGCGTAGGTTTCAACATGGATTGACGTGACAAATATAATCTGAATGTTTTTTTTTATTGCTTGGACAATTTTTTTTTTTGCTTTAAAATAATATAATATATTTTGAGAAGTTGTTAAAGAGTTTCAACAAAACAGACAGAAATAAAGAAAATGCGGAATTAAATGTAAGGGAAAATGTTGCAATTGAAGTACTAATAAAAGTCAAAACAAATTATAAATAAAGAAACAACCAAGTTCGAACGACAGAGACATTATATAATTAATAAATGAATACAAGAATGAAAAATGAAAAGATACACTAAAGCATAAAATAAATACCTATACTAATAAATAAATACTATACATTACGAAAATGCAATAAATTAAAACATAAAAAACTATACAATACATAAATGAAACAAAACTGTATAGAACATAACTGAAATAAAAGTTTATACAAAAATAATAAAAATAAAATAAAAATTATGCACTCTATAAATAAAATATAAAGTATCTACTATATAAATAAAATAAAAATTATACCGTAAGTAAATAAAATAATAATTATACACTACATAAATGAAATAAAAACTACGCACTACATAAATTAAATATGAACCATACATTACTATAAATTAAATAACCATGGCGAACCTCCACTTTTATTAGAGTAAAACGTACATGGAGCTAAAGAATGCATTTATTTAAAGAATACTTATTAATGGATATGCGTTATTATTAGATAATTATTTAAGAATTTAATTCCCGAATTGATATTATTTGAATCAAAGCCATACATTATCTCAGAAAATTATGGTTGGATGGCAAACGTATGAAAAATCTTTGGTAATAAAACTATTATCATGGTTAAGAGACAAATTACAAACTTATATTTTGAATAGGTTAGCGTAGATATAATTGGTTTTGCTGAATAAATAAATAAATCATAAATGCATATTAGGAACTTAGCAAACTTAGAACCCTGCATAAACATGAAAATATTGAACGGCTTGACTTACCTCCCTTTCAGCGTTATGGATGCATATTAGGGTTTTTGGTAACTTATAATTCTTCTGAAGCTTTAAAATTTCAAACGCACAGAGTTACGTCCCTTCCTACGTAAAAAAATATCCGATAATCGTAAATCTTAATTTTAAATGAAAGATGAGAATGAACGAGGTATAAAGTAATGATACCCTTTATTTTCTTATTGAATAAGTTTTAAACAAAAACCTTTTTTTTTTAAATCACATAAATAGGTTAGCCGATATTTTGTAAATAAAAAAAACCCCAAATTCCAGATACGAAAATACCAAAGAAGCGCAACAATACAGCTTAGGAAAAATAATTTACATTAAATAAAGAAATAAAGAAATTTAATTTAAGAAATCAATGAATAGTATTAGCAAAAAAAATATTAAGTGGATATAGGTAATTAGTCATATCGTGGTATGATAATTTGTTTGAATTTTTTAAAATGGAGATACGAAAATAGGTAAGTATAAAAATCTTTAAAACCTTTGCAAAGGATGCGATATAGGTAAAATATTTCCGCTTGTTTTCTTTTCCTAATAATGGAAATGGTTTCCATAATGTTTCATTGTCAATGTGTTTTTTATTCAATAAGTCTGAAGAAAGGCTGCTTTTGTGAAAATTTACAAACGACATAATGTTTGAATTCGTCCGAATAGCCTTGAAACAATTGTAAGTAACGATGAAGCACACTATTTATTGCTATCAATCCATTCCTTGATGTCTTGGTTATTATTAAAACAAGATATGAATGCTCAATTACGGAATATGATAATTTTGTAGTTTACAGTTTAAAATATCTCTTTTTGACTTTAATCTTATTGATATACTAGCATGGGTGCCCGGGGTTGCCCGGGTGTTTGGAGGTGTATGCTGAGCAAAAAAAAGGGGGTAATTTTTTAAACTTTGACCCCTATTATGACCCCTGAAAATTTATTGTTTTGGGCTCAAATCAAGTTATTAAGTTAGATCCATGTCCACGGAAGCTATATCTAAAATTTAAAGTGTATAGACCCAAAATTGTCGGAGAAGTTTGGTAGAGTTCTCAAAGCTCAAATCGTTGAACTTTGACCCCTTAATCGCCAAATTTCTGGCTAAAAACCGATCACATAGATTTTTCCAAATCTCAGTACCCTGTATATCAAATTTCGAGTCTGTAGACTAAAAATTGACAGAGTTATTTCGTAGGGAAATGTACACAGACACACACACACACACACACACTTTTATAGATATATAGATTTAAAATTTGAGTCTGACAGAATGACAAAATTATATTGCAAACCGATATATTAAACAAACGAACTTCAAAGAGACAAATGAACACATAAGTAAAAACAATTTGTATTAGAAAACATTTATTATTCCACGTCTTTTTTTTACAGACCTGACGACTGAGGTTCGCTCTTAATAAAAATTGTTTTTTATAGTCTTAATTTTGACTTCCTTTTTCATAAAAAACTAAAAAAAAAAATCAAGAAAGAAAAGAAATTTAATTTTATTTTTTCATTAATTTCTTTCTGTGCAAAGCAATTCTTTCAAACTTACTCTGTTTCCAAAATGTTTTTATTTTATTCCCCTCCCCCTTCATTCATTTTCCTCCGCATCCTGGCAAGATTACTGTACACATAGATTCGAAAAAATAGTAAAAAACAAATATATAAATAAATGTTATCAAAGGCAAGATAAGTTACTTTTCTACCTAACTGGATATATTTTTTGTGTTTTTATTCAATGTAATATATTTATTCAGCTCGAAAAACATACAGTGTTTACCGATGTGTTGGAAAATTCAAGATGGCGTCTCACACCCTCTTTAACACCGTAAGTTTGGGAAAAGGTGTTATAAATAAAAAACTATACAAAATACTATTAAAAACCCGCCGAATATATGTCAACCTATGTCACGGTAACATATATTGAGCGAGTTTTTAACAGTATTTTAACAGGGCACATCGTAAAAACTGACCCATTAATTTTCCTGAAGTAAAAACTATATAGTTTTTAAACTTTTAAAACTGTACATTATAAAAAGAAAACTGTTCGAGTGATTTTTTTTTTTACATGGGTGTCACCACTTATCAAGGCCCAGAGGCCACTCAAGGATAAGGGTTAATAGGTATACATTAGTCATTGTGATTTTAGCATAGTAAACAGTGGGAATTTTGTAACTTGGATTACTTGAAAAAGAAAACTGTTCGAATGATTGAAAACAAAATAACAATGTAAATATATTGATAAGAAAAAAACAAAAACAAACGAAGTTTCCGTTTCAGGAACCCGAGTTTAATTTTATGTCGTAATCATTTAACTCGTCAGCGGTTTTATTCAGCGATTAGGGATAACCATACGACATATCTAATTACCAAAGCGATTTAAAAAAAAAAAATTTTTTTATTAAAACTAAACCTGTTTATGAACCAATTTTTTTAAAGCCAACACTTTAGTTATTTTGAGAGCGTGCAACTGCACCAGAAAGGTTGATTAGGAAACTCCAAATCCTTTTATGACTCGGAAAAAAGGGGCTTTTTATCGGCTTAAATGATAAACTAATGTTAAATATTAGTATTTGCCATCGATTCTGAAATAAAATGAAATCCTGACATTGTGATCATTTTTGCAGGTGTTATGTGCCAAATATTGAAATAAGAATGTTTAAATTCAATTATTGTAATTTAAGTCTTTAATTTTAAAGTCGATTTTATTTATAAAATATCTTTTTAGAAATCAATCTCAAAAACAATCTGAACAATAAATCTCTTTTGTTATGGCTAAGTTTTCGTCAAGGGTAGAAATTATAATAGACAAGTATTCATCCATGATGACATTTTACCGATTTCCTGGTTTACAGGTATTCTTGCTAAATTTCTTCGAAAGAATTGACATAAACAAAACTAAATACGTATATTTCATGCAATAATGACTTTTATTTCTTCTGACTTTTCCTAAACTAAACATAAAACATCGGTTAGGGTTAGTTTAACATTCTGTAAAAGTACCTTCCGTTTTTTTTTGTTTTTTTTTTTTGTACTTCTGCAGAGAAGGTAAAAAACCGATAAAAACTGGATATATTTTTCGTGTTTTTATTCAATTTAACATGTTTATTCAGCTCGAAAAGAATACAGTGTTTACCGATGTGTTGGAAAATTCAAGATGGCGTCTCACACATTCTTTAACACCGTAAGTTTGGGAAAAGGTGTTATAAATAAAAAACTATACAAAATACTATTAAAAACCCGCCGAATATATGTCAACCTATGTCACGGTAACATATATTGAGCGAGTTTTTAACAGTATTTTAACCGGTTTTTTATTTATTACACCTTTTTCTAAACTTACCGTGTTAAAGAGAGAATCGGCCGCCATCTTGAATTTTCCAATACATCGGTAAACACTGTATGCTTTTCGAGCTGAATAAACATGTTAAATTGAATAAAAACACGAAAAATTTGCCTTTGATAACATTTATTTGTTATATATTTGTTTTTTGGCAACTTATTCGAATCTATGTGTACAGTAATACAAACCCGAAATGAATTTAAGACCACGAGTGAAATGAGAAAAAGAAGTCAGCGGGTTTGGTTGCCATAACAACGTGACGGTAGTGAACGTGTGTGTGTGCGTGTGTGCGCGTATTTCGTGTAGTTTAGTTTCGTATAATAGTTTCGTATATTTCTTTAATTTGTAAGTAACAAGTTATTAAAAAATTAAACCCTTCCAAGATGGACAATAAATAAAGCCATAATATTTTATGGTAAAGGTAAGAGCGTAGAAACGATTGTTTTTTAGGAGATGTGATTATTGGATTAACCAATCAGAAATCGTCTGTGGCACACACACATCTCTGTTTTTATAGATATATAGAAGATAGATATAGATATAGATATAGATATAGATAGAAGATAGAAGATAGATTAAATGTTAAATAGATTTTGTAAATAGTACAGTTGAAATGATTAGAATATTTCCAATATGTAATAAGGTCGAGGTAATTAGTTAAAGAGATTTAATATAATGTGATATGCAAATGATCATAAGTCATTCGATATGGGGGTGGTTTGTAGAAGAGTATATAAAGAAATTAGGCAAAGATTCTTATGTCTCCTATAACAGAAACATCCTAAAATGGGTTCTAATGTTTCTCTACCAGGAGAGATCTACCCTCTTACCTCCTTTATATCTCGTTGATGATGGAGAGCTGTACACACAGACAGAAACACACGAACCCTATTACTTTATAAAAATATAGATATATATAGTTTTTAAATTTTTTCATAATATTATTTTGTATTCTTGCACCTTGCCAATTGAAAACGAATAAAGAAAAGTTATAAGCTTTTATACTTTTCATATTCTTTTTATATATTTCCATTCATATATGTATATATATCGTAGCTTCCTTCAGGCTTCACAGACTAGTAATACCCACTGTACAGCTTTTCCTTCCTTCCTTCCTTCCTTCTTTTTTATTTTTTGTTTACATTTCTAGATACAAAATCGTTTTGTGAGAACGGAGAATTCGTTGACACATTTACTAATCTGTTTCAATATTAGTTTTATTTTATTTTTTTTATTTAGGTTTAATTTTTTTGCTTCAGGTTATAATAATTATTTTTTTTTTAGATTTTAAGTATCTATAACTTGGTTGAAGGATTCCACTATGGGGTTTTCATTCTTATATTTCTCATCGGTAGGTTCATGTGCGTTTTTGCTGCTAAATGACTTTCGTCGACGTTCGATTTGTAGGAAAATCACGTTTAATATATATATATATATATATATGCGTGTATATATATTTGCTTATATATATATATATATATATATATATATATATATATATATATATACCTGTATATATATATACTGTGTGTGCAAAGTCAAGACTTCAAGACAAGGTGTTGATAGCAACCAAAAGTGTATTTCAAACATTATATCGTTTGAAAATTTTCAAAAACCAGCATTTCCTCAGACTTTATGAATAAATAAAAAAAAAACTTTTTTTATAAATAGCTTTTCCGTACCCACGACCAAGGTAAATATTTCTCGCATGCTTTTCTCGTTACGGATTCCCCCCTCTTTTTTCTTCTTTCTATTAAAAAAATTCTACATTGCCAAAAGTGTGTTTATTCATAAAGTCTGAAGAAATGCTGGTTTTTGAAAATTTTCAAACGACATAATGCTTGAAATTGTCGAACTGGACATTGAAACAATTGTAACGTAAAATGAAATACACTTTTTGTTACCATCAACACCTTGTCTTGAAGTCTTGATTTTGCACACACAGTATATTAATGCTCGATTAGGAAATATGATAATTTTGTAGCCTAATCCTTAAGTCAAACCTTTTTGGCTTAAAACCTATTGGTATATGAAAATTTACTGAATTACACGAACTCAGTATATTACATATAAGTGTGTATATATATTTATATTTATATTTGTAGATATATATATATATACATATATATTTATATATATATACAGATATATATATATATATATGTATATATATATATATATATAGCTGTAAAAATAGAATGTTCAATTAAGTGGCGTTAAAGAACTCACAAAAGTATAAAGTTGGTTGGTTGTTTTTGATTTACGGCCTGTCAACACTTTTAAGGTTATTTAATGCCGAATCCAGTGATTTTTAAGAACAATTTTTTAATAAAATATATTTGTTTTTTTTCAAGTCAGTTTCTATTTACCCCATAGTTTGGGCCCTAACAGGAACTACCACTCCAGGTCAGAGTGGACCTGGGAGCAATGACAATTAAAGGGTGGTTCCACATTTCCCAAAGCCTGCAAGCTGGGGGCTCTCCATCGGATAAAGTTTAAGGTAATATCCAGGACTAACTATAAAGTATTCCTGGGTACAAATATATCATTGACTAATACTCTTTATTTATATACTTCTGTATATATTCGCGTATAATTAATTTTACTCGTACATTTACTAATTCATTTTGCTCATACAATAAATTGTGGGAAAGAGAAAAGTGAGGAGGAGATATCCACTGCATTTTGTCTCATATTAAAACCTGTTTTAAAATGATTCATAATCAATTCTTTGAAGCGTCGCTTTAGGTATATTGAAATCTAATACAGTACCCAGTACTGTTTACGAACAATTGACACCTACATGTAAATATATCTAATCCCAATATATGTACACCGTCAATTTCCCTTAATCACTTTGAGTAGTGTAATTTTTCAGTAGATATATATCATTTACACACTAACCCAATAACATTAACTACCAATACGGGGCCACAGAAATACCTGGATTAGGACACAGGCCCGCTGGAAACCCTCTCGGTGCTGATGAACCCGTAGATCTTCCCAGGCCATTCGTCTAGGAGAAGGAAAACTCTGAAGCTTAACCTTAGGGGAAGGAGACCTCTCCAGTCTTGGATGATAACTTTCCTAGAGCTGGTGACTCAAACAAATTACCAGTCTGCAAACCTAAACTGCTTAAGGAGTAAATAGGCTCTGTCTATCGCCCGGCTTTTGTACTCCTTCTTTGCCTATTAGCCAGGCGTTGAGGTCGATTCACAGGGATTCGAAAGAAACACTCAGTGCTCGATCTTGTTTCCTTACTAGGGAAAGTAACGCCGTTTTCTTCACTCCCTACAATTCCCATCCCTCTAAACTGGGCACTTGGGAGTGCTTGAATGCCATAATGCCAGTACAAGTAGATTGGGTTGACCACCGTCTGATGTGTTAAGGGTACCGGATTTTCAGTTCGTGGCTTCTGTTCTTGACTGGTAGTACAGATCCCCTTATTCTTTGGTAGCGCTTAGAGCGACTGCTTCATCAACAGTTGAATAATATTGGAGTGTTTGCACTGCCATGTCGCGCATGGAAAGGGACCCTGCACTCATCCCCGGTGGGCTTTTCTGAGGCTATTTTCCTAGTAGATGGAAGGTCAGCTGATGGTCTACTTGTGTTGCATGTCTTGTATTCTGCATAACCACTTGTTCAGCTACCCTTCCTTATCTGAAACTCTTAAAAAATGATGACAGTACAATCTAAAATTACGCTTAAACCAGGACAAAACTCAAACAAAACCAAATTGCCTCCTCCCTTGAGTTTCGGGCTTAGAACTAATTTAAATGATGTTGAAGTATTTCCCTAACAAAGTCCCTAAATATCTTAGCACTAAGGGAGAATAACCTACACTCATCCATCCCCTCTAACTACTTTAACATGGCAAGATATCTCCCACTCTGCCGTAAGGACTCTGAGAGACATATGCACGGGCTTGGAATCTATATTCGAAACACCCTCCCCTTGACTAGAGAAACAAAACTAGAATCGGACGATGAAGCCCTTACGTGCTTTAGACTTAACATGCAACATAACAGTAGTTACTTTAATTTTCTCTACCGCGCTCCTTCGACCCAGGACTGTACACTAATAAACAAAGTCTCTGACAGCATAGATACAGCACTTTCTCTCGACACTAGCGCACGAGTGCGTGTATTTCGTGACTTCCCGCTGAACAGTGCGCAAATGAGATTACTGAATGGTTCAAAACAGCAATCAAAGCATATGTTCCCACGCGGAAATTTCATATCAAGCCCCACTTAGCTTACTTCTAGATCTAATTTTATAGTAAGCCCCAATGGTTTACTTCGACTTGTGCAGCTCCCATCGCGCAAAGGCATGCGTACCGCAGATTTAACCGACATAATTCCAGTTCAAACAGACAGAAGAATATAGAAGCCAGAAATAACTGTAAAAAAGAAATAGCGACAGCTAAGAGAGAATTTGCTGAAATCAAAAAAAAAAAAAAAAAAAAAAATCGCACCGAAGCACAAAAACTTGGAACTCGCGACTTCTGGAAAATCTACAATACTATAGTAAATAATAGGCAATCAACAATTCTCCCACTCTCAAACAATCATGATGTTTGTTTGCTCAGCAACCGAGAAGGCTAACATGCTTTCCAGTTGGTTTGCCTCCAACTCCACATTGGACACTGCTAATCACCCCTCCCTGACTTTCCTTTGCGGACAAACGCCACGCTAGACGATCTGAAAATCACCCCTTCTCATGTGCATAATATCATAAATAATCTTGACACTTGAAGAGCATGTAGACTTAATCTCATCTCGGCTGTGCTATTAAAAAAAGTGCTCCGCCAAAGTAGCTCCCGTTCTTTCCAAACTTTACAACAAATGCCTTAACGAATTTTGCTTTCCTGCTGCTGGAAGACTGCTTCTGAGGTACCAGTTTTCAAGCATTCTGGCGAAAGAACTTACCCAGTAAATTACCGTTCCATAAGCCTCCTCCCACTGTTTGCCAGAATATTTGAGTCTATAATTAACTAAACTCTAGTCCATCCCCTCAGTTGCTAAACTTCTGACCGACCAACAATATGGACTTAGACAAGCCTGTTCAACAGCAGACATCCTAACTGTAATCTCTGAGTGTATATACCATTCATGAACAAAGCAGAAGAGAGTATAGCGGTAGCTCTATATATATCTAAGGCTTTTGACAGGGTATGGCATGAAGGTCGTCTTAGGAAAATCAGATCATACGGGATGACCGGAAGAATACTTTACATAATTAAATCCTTCTTAGATAAGAGAAAAATCACGGTTGTCCTCTACGATCGTATATCTAAACAATATGATATAAATGTGGGAGTGCCTAAAGGGTTATTATCGGACCTCTATTATTCCTAATATTGATAAATGATCTCCCTGACAAAATTGTCTGTGGGATGGGTATATATGCTGATGACACCACGCTCTATAACAGACATGACAGGAAAACAAATGGACACATATCTAAATAAATGGCAGAAACACTACAGGATGACATCCAATCTGTAGTGGAATGGGGACAAAAATGGATGGTCACATTCAATGCTGCCAAGACTAAACATGTTTCCTTCAATAATTACAAGAAACATTCTCTGCCACAAATAGCAATGACCAAAGCCTCTTTATCTGAAAGTACATCTTTTAAACTCCTCGGCCTAACGTTCACAGGAAACATGAGTTGGAACAATTACATTGAGAGCATTGCCAGGACCGCGGTGAGAAAGGTAGGTTCTCTCTACCATGCTAGAAAGCTGCTACCGCCCGAAAGTATCCTGTACCTCATTAAGCTACAATTCGCCTATGTATGGAGTATTTTTGTACTACTAGTCTCTCACTCCTAGACAGGGTTCAAAAGAGAGTCGCCAACCGGATAGGTCTTCAACTGTCATCTAAGCTTCAGCCTCTGTCCCGTTAACGAAATGTAGCATCCCTCTGCCTGTTCTACAAATACTTTAACGGTGAATGCTCAGACGAACTGCAAGCACTTGTACCTCCTCTACGTAAATACCCCCCGACAAACCCAACAAGCAGCAAAATCCCACCCCTTCACAGTTAAAATCCCAAGATGTAAGAGAGCCTTCTACTCCTGTAGTTTCTTCCCCAGACCCGCTAGACTTTGGAATTCCCTTCCGGGTTCCTGCTTCCACAACTGTACTGACATACATAAGTTCATGTGTAACGCGAACCGAGATCGTGCTACCCAACTCCCCACATAGTACACCTGTAGCTTATGTCCCTGATAGTAGCCCCCTGCATGAAAGTGGAAATGTGCCTTGTTTGTGGTAAAAATGTAATAAAAAATTATTATTTTTATCTTTTTATCTTTCTATATCCGTGCATTCAGACGTACGAATCACACATACGAGCACACACACACACACGTACGAGCACACACACACACACACACACACACGCGAGCGCGCACACGCACAGTATTTTCTTTAGAAATAACGGATATAAATTAACAACATTATATTCTTTAATTGGAACTTTGGCACCTTTTAGTTATTTTGAAATCAACTTGGTTTGGTAATTCACCATGTTATGTAAGCAAGACGAAGCAATGTGTAACAGAACGCACAATACGATCAATTTACTGAAATAAATATTCTATAAACGCATCATTTCACGAAATCGACAACTGACAACCTCATTAATGCAATTTAACCCGATTAGATTCTTTCGATAGGAATATGATTATTCATATGACTACGCTGAAAGAAAACAACAAACCCCAGACAAAATAGATAATTTGGAAGGCAATATTTGACGTGTTATTGACAAAATATAATCTAATTAAATTTGTAAAATTGTTAAAATTAGACCTCTAGAGTACGCCATTTACACGCGAGTTCCGTGGGGACGAAAGGCGTAAAGTTTATTTACATCATGAAATTATTCTTCGGAATAAACAATATATTTTGTATTAAAAAATGCTTTCCTGTGATTTATGTTAATTCAATTTAAATTTCTCTAGAAAACACGCCCTTCATCTAATGTAAAGTATTATATATATATAAATATAAATATATATACATATATATATATATAACTACTTCATTTACTCACATAAAATTAATATACGAAAGTTTTGATTTATGCGTAAACTTTAAGTATTTACTTCAAAAGTGCTCAATACGTAGGTAGAGCTAGTTAGTACTTTATAAAATATATATGGCGATTAAGCTACACTGAATATTCGGCATTTTATCCACTCTTGCATATATGTATAAATATGTATATATATACATATATATATATATATATACATATACATACATATATATATACATATATATAAACATATATATACATATATATGCATATATATATACATATATATATATACACATATATATACATATATATACATATATATATATATTTATATATGTATATATATACACACACACATATATATATATACATACATACATATATATATGGGCGTCAACGTTTATATATATATATATATATATATATATATATATATGTGGGCACCCTGCTTTATATATCATGTAAAATATTATATATATGTATATATGTATATATATATATATATATATATATACATATATATACATATATATACACAAATGTATATACATATATATACATATATATGTATATATACATATATATATATATGGGCGCCCTGCTTTATATATATATATATATATATATATATATATATATATATATATATACTAGCAGAAGTAAATGTCGTCGACTGGGGGTTCAAAAACAGCCTACAGAAAATGGACTGCGATTGATGAAAATATGATAGGTTATGAAAAGGCGGGGGTTGTAAAGAGATAGGTTTTGATACTCAAAACTTTTACCCTAAGCAAAATATGATGAAAGTAAAGATAATATTCGCGGAAATATATATTTTTATATCAACTTTGTTTCCATTCGTAGCCAAGAATGACCAATAAATTGATGTTTCCTTACAAAGGGAAAATGTTATATATATAATAATATAAATATACATGTTACCATAGTCAATAAAAGTTAATTTTATGGTAGAAAAGTTAATTGGTTTGTATTTTTAAGTAGTTTGTAAAAATAATTTGTTTTTAATTCACGAACAGGTTTTAATAAAATTAAAATGGCAGTGAGTTTGAAATGGAGATCCCCGTTTTCAATTTGAAGAAGGGGCACCTGAGCATTCCGTGTTAACAATTTAAGAGAGTTCCATCAACGTAAGGAATATTTATAAACATATTTTAAAGTTTTCCGATATTTTGTACTTGAGGACTATTCGATTATGACCTGTGTTATTTATATAAAAAATCGTCGGATTCAGGGCTGTGCTATTGTAAAGAACACGCAGAAAGGGTTGTAATCAACCGAATTCCGTCTGAAAAAAACCTTTAAAAGATATATAAATAAAAATAAAAGTAAATGTTTAAAAAAAAAAAAACTTAATCACGTGAGCAGGATTTTTCTTCTTTTGACACGATAACATGTAACGTTCTTATTTTTTATTATTTATCTATTTATCTACTTTCGAAAGAGTGCCACGTGCAAATGGAGAATGAAAAAAACAGAGTTAGCAAAATTTGTGTCTAGAATTGTCTAAATTTCCGATTTTTTTTTTTGGGGGGGGGAGGCTTTCACTTTAATAAGAACGTGAATTTATGAGATGAATTTATTCAACACAATATGATTTAACTAAAAAAATAAATAAAAGCTAACGTAAATTAAGATTAAAGTTAAGGTGTTATTGTGGACCCTGACTTCTTTTAAAAAACCTTGTTAAACTTTGTGACATATTTACATTTTATCAGGCGCGAACGAACACCCAATAATTTTATTATACCATATTTCTTCAAACTGAAACATAATTATCAAAGTATACTTACGCAGATAGATATGAAAAGTCTTTGTTAAAGTTTGTGCAATATTTTCATTGAGTACAGAGGCGAACGCAGACCTCACAATCATTATACCATCCCTATTTAAGTTGAAACATATTTATCAAAGTATTATTATGTACATCTATATTAAACACCATTGTAAACGTTTTTTTTTTCATTTTTTATTTCCATACTTTGGAAGCCAGGCGCGAACGCAGACCCAACAATTTTTATGAACCACCGTTCTGCTAGATCAAACATACCCATTCCTGATCCTCGATACATCTTCTATCATTATATGCAATCAGTTTTTTAAAAATAGTCAACTATATAGGAGCCTATTCGTGATCAGACAGACACATGCACACACACACACACACACACACAAACACAGACGTTCAGCTTTATATTATATATATATATATATATATATATATATTAAGTAATGGGATTGATAATTTAAAATTTAAAAATCAAATTATAATTAAATTAAAAATCCGTTTCATCAGAAGGAACAATAACAAAATCAATTATCTGTACGATCGTTTCGGAAAACAATGCTTTTTATTGTGGTCTACATCAAGTTATGTACAATAATTACATGTAGTGTTTTAATAAGCAAGGTCTCCTCGTCAGCAAATTTTGAAGGGTTTTTATTGAATTTAAAAGACACCATAAATAAACCTAGCATTAAAAGTAAGGCAGACGAATCTGAAAAAAAAAATTGAAATAAAGGGTCTGGGTTTAAAATTTATAAGAAAATTAATATGGGTTAGAGATAGAAATAAGTAGAGAAAAATATAGATATGAATTTACATAATAAATTTGCTTTAAAAATATATAGAGATATTTACCTTTTAATTTTTCGCTTTTTGAATTCAGGAACTATGGTTAAAATATTCATTTAGATGTTTGCTATAGCTTTTTATCTTATTGAATGATGAATTTTTAAAAAAAGGGGGGGACGCTCGTGCAATAAATTATTTCCGTTAGCGTATTTTTGATTTAAAGACGCTACGGTTTATATATAGAGAATGTTGCTTGTGCAATTACACACACACACACACACACACACACACACACACATATATATATATATATATATATATATATATATATATATATATATATCAGGGTGAACGCCTGGTTTTCTCTGGGCGTAAAATACGTTTAAATATATTTTTAATTTGCCTAGATTTCGGATATATTATTATAGACTCGCGATTTTAAAGGTAAGAAAAAAGTATTTTGGTGGCATCATCTGGAATACAAAAAAAAAATGTAGCATTCAAAGCTGGTGACGTTACCACTATACCAATGTGACAGACTGATTAAAAATAAATAAAGACGAATGTACAAAATGTATACCAATTTTTTTTTTAATTTTTGACCCCTTTTTACCCCTTAAAAACTATTTTAACTTGCTAAAGACCCATAAAAAACGGCCCGATTAAAATCCAATCATTTGAGGCCCCTAGTCCCGCTCTGCAACTTTTAGAATATGAAAACAGGTAGACAGACATATAGCGTTTTATATATTAGATCTATATAAAAATGATGTTTGTCTCTATGTATGCGTGTATGAGTTTATTTCTAATGGACTCAAAATTGCTGGGCCAAATTTTTGGAAATTTCACACAGTTATTCCTGCCAATGTTCTTAGCTCTGTTATGTATCGGAATGTCTTCGATGAATATAATCGATAATCGAAATAATCTGATGAAAGAAGGAACATGAAATTTCGATCAAATTTAACACCTTACACAGCCTTCTATCACAAGTGTATTTGGAAAGTTATATTACAACACAAGCCGAAAGGACCGACATATAAAAATCAACAGTAGGTTCTTTGACATGATAGGGGCGAGTTCGAAATAAATCTTTCTGTTTAAATTCCAACTGCACACTGATAGTCGAATTTAAAAAAAAATCTTTAATACCGTCGAGTACAATGTCTATCTAGAGGATTCACATTGGCGTTTCCATACAGAGCTATACTAGAGAGTTAGCTCAGTAAACCCAGCTAGTTGCATAGTCTTGCAATTACGCCTCTATCCATGTTTTCCACAGTAGAAATAGTCATGTTAAATATGGTTAACGGACGAGTAACTTGAGGAGAATTACGAGTTGATATATCCGTTCTTTGAATCGTCCGGGCAAACCGAACTTGTTAATACTATTTAACTAATACTCCAAGCTGAATTGAGTTTTATATATCTGCTAAAACAATTTAGGGAGGCATCAAATCTCTTCACCAAATTCTTCACCGGATTTTGCCTAATTCTAAAAATGTGTTTACCTGATAATTTTTTTATCTTAGCTTTTTAACACGAACGAACTCCATTTTGAGACGTTAAAGCCCATTCCCGCCGATGTAATGAGTAGGGCTGTGAAAACAGCATATTCTTTTCATTGTTTTGACTCTCGAGTGTGTATCCGACACAGTAAAACACAAGATAATCAACCCAGAACAACATCACTGTATGGTCTTGGATATGACCTTAAACTATATCCAATGGTTAGGCCCCAACTAACAGGCTTTGGGGAGTGTGGAGCCACCCTTTAATTGCCATTGCTCTGAGCTGGAGTTGTGGTACCTCTTAGGGTCCCAACTATGGGTTAACTAGAAACCGAGTTGAAAAAAAATATTCTATTAAAAACATTTCTTCAAGATTACTAAATTCGGCATTAAATGACCCGAAAATGGCTGATATACCGTAAAAGAAAAAACAACCAACCACAACCACATCACTCTATATAAAAGCATATAGGATATTAACGGATATATATACTCAAGAGTCAAAAGAATGAAACGAATATTATGTTGTCCTAGCCCTAGTAATGAGCCAATTTTCTTCGATAAGCGACGAGGTAGTTACGTCATATGGCGCATATAGGCCTTAATTGGAAGCTGTTTTAGGCCAGATCTCGTAATGGGTCCTCTGCGTTCAGGTTTTACCACTTTTGTTAGCATGTATATTGCCAAAGCAAAAAGCGTTGGCGAAATCGTGTATTCTGGTATTATTGTTCGTTTCATGCCGATAACGCGGAATCAACTAGAGTTCTCATATTAAATCGTGTCTTAATGATTATAAAACTCAGTGGACCCCCCCCCCCGATATCCTTGCTTGAATCTTGTATATTATATTGAAGTCGTATTGCTGTATTTTTTGTTTACCATTATATTAATATATACAAAAGCTATACTGTTTCACAAATTAATTTTCATACTAAAAACGGATTTATATACACTTGTATTCCAGCGTGATTTCCATATGTATATATTATTTATCCAAAAGAAATTTATGCTCAATTAGTAACCTCATTTGCAAATTACATTAATGAAAACTTATTTTAATACTTAGCTCGATTTTATTTTTAGTTGTAATAGGATCGTTTTAGTTGTCCATTAAAGAAATATCATTCAAAGTTAGTTTATGTAATTTATTTTTTCATTTAATTCATATCTAATTAAATTCGTTTTAAATAATTAAAAGCTTAAAACAGTTGCGTTTAAAACCGGAAGTAAACTAATTTATTAAAGCTATGAGATTTATTTTTCGTTTAAGCTATGAGAGTTACTTCGTGTTTTATTTTCAAATACCAAAACGAACGTGTTTTATACTTTCCTAACTTAAACGTTGCTTTTTTTCGTAACAATTAAGGATATTCGGTGTATCTTAAATATTATGTGACTAATCCTCATCTTATGTAATTGGAAAAACTAGAAATCATTATTAGTATATATTTATTATATTATAGTCTGTCGATCTATCTATATACCAAGTAGTATTATCGATACATCTATCGATCTAGCAATCTATTTTTTATGTATTTATCTATCGATCTCTCTATCTGACTGGTGTGGTGAACAAGTAGATGTGAGCTTTGTTTGATATATTGTTAAAACGTCATATCAAACTCGGTGATCGATCAATTGCACCGGAAGTTTCAAAAATAGCAGACCGGAATTATGTATGTATATGATCACGTGTTTTAGTAAACTGAGAAAATAACCGGAGTTTAATTAAGTATGTCAACAGAAGATTTGGTTGGTTGGTTGGTTGTTTTGTTTTACGGTATATCAACCCTTTTCAGGTTATTAAATGCCGAATCTGGTGATTTTGAAGAACGATTTTTTAATATAGTATATTTGTTTTTTAAGTCGTATTCTATTTAACCCATAGTTGGGACCCTAACAGGTGCTACCACTCCGGGTCAGAGTGGACCTGGGAGCAATGGCAATTAAAGGGTGGCTCCACACTCCCTAAGGCCTGCAAGCTGGGGCCCTCACCATCGGATATAGTTTTAGGTCATATCCAGGACCGTCAACAGAAGAAGACGCCCTGAAAGGGGTCTCCTCTCAAGAGGGCAGAGCGTCTCAGACGTGAAACATATAAGAACTAACCACCAAGGGAAAGATCAGCGATCACATCTCTGCTAGAAGTCATGCCTGGGAGTGAATTAACTGCATACAATACAGTCTTGGTATCTCTGTCGAAACGTCTTCACTTACACAAAATCCTTCTTCCCAAGAATTGCTGAACATCTTCCAGAGGCTGACCAGCAGAACCAGGTATGCCATGTTTATGTATTCGTGTAATATGTCAAATACACCCCACAGACACACTAAAAGAGACACTACTAATGATAATTGCAGGGTTAAAATGGTTAAAGAAGAGTTAATTATACCCTAAAAAATGTTAAGAACACACACCTTGACTGCCACACGATAAGCTTGGGTTCAATTAGTGAAGAACCACCATAGATATTTAGTGACAAGTACACACATTCAGATGAACCTTTCGTCACAAGTACATGTCTCTGTATGTCCTGTCGGTACCCAAATTATATAACACTGGACCGGCCATGTTTTGACCGGGCAGCGCCAGGTATATAAAGCTAGTGTATTATAATAATTTGAGATGATCTCAATTATTTTGGTAGGAATATAATACTGTCTAAGTGCAATTTCGACTTATTTATGCGGTATCGACACATACGATTTGTTAATGTATAATCATATGCTTGCTATGTTTACTTTGGTTTATTTTAATAGTTGTGATATCACGCCTGTCTGTTCAATACATCATGGAATTAATGGGACAAATCATTTTTGTACGTACGTAAATATATCCCGGTACTTGTTAGAAATTCTCATAAACGTTGATTTAGCAAATTGAAAAATTTCATAACCACACGCCCGTGCTTCTGATCTGGCGACATGCCAGTAGTGGACCGGAGCGTTGTCCTGCAGGAGGATGGTACCTTTGCTGATATTGCCCCTGCCTCTGGATTTTGATAGCTTCCCTTAATTTCCTCAAAAGTGAAGCATAATAGGCTCCTGTAATTGTGGTACCCTTTGCCAGGAAATCTGTTATCGCTACTCCGTCTTGGTCCCAGAAGGCTGTGAGAATGACCTTGCCAGCGGACGGCTGTACCCTTGCCTTCTTTGGAGGTGGTGAGTCCAAACTGCTTCCACTACATTGACTGGGCTTTGGTCTCTGGATCATAGTGATCGGTCCAGGTTTCATCCTGTGAAAAACTTTGGCTCATCTTTTCTTTTGAAAAAATTTGACTCATCTTCTTGGCACATCTTCAAATTCATCCTCGAGCACTCGACGCGTTCTCGCTTCTGGAATGTTGTGAGCAAGCTGGGAATCCATCTGGCAGACACCTTATGCATATGCAAATGGTCATCAATGATAGTTTCCACAGACCCTGTACTAATCTGGACATCTTGGGCTATTTGGCGAATAGTAATGCGCCGATATTCCTAAATGGAAGCCTCAACTTTACGGATAGATGCCTCATCAATGGCAGAACTGGGGCGACCAGGTCTGGGAGCTGTTTCTACAGACAGCCGGCCATGTTTGAATTCACGATGCCAGCGTTTTACAAGGTCATATGATGGGGCATTATCACAATAAGTTTCTTTCATTTCATCGAAAGTCTCCTGTGGTGTGCGTCCTTTCAAATACAGAAACAAGATCACTACTCGATATTCAACAGGCCCCATTTAACACCTGACTCAGTTCAAACACCTGTAAAACAGAAAGCACAATTAGTCCAGAGCTGTAATTTGCCACATAACCTGTAGAGATATAAATCATTGCATATGCAAAATTTCAGCTAGATCAAACAACTGGAAGTGGGTCAGGGGCATTACTTATTGCACGCCCCTTGGATTGGAGATTTTATAGTGTCTTACTTAAGGGGGCGGTTTAGCAAGATTTTGTCTATGTTGGACTTGAATACATCAAAGTTGTAGTCAGGTGGGAAACAGGTAGACGGAAGAGAGTTCCACTGGCGTGCACTTCTAAGAAAGAAGCTTTGTTTGAGGGAAAAACACATTATATATTAATATAAAATGTTAACTATTTTTTAGCTCCGAATACGGAGAAGCTCACAAGTTAGCGCAAACTATGGTTGGCAAGAACCAATGCTCAGCAGACGGCTTGCTCATAAAAGAAAGAAAATAACGTCGCTCGTCTTACTAATGGTACTCGATAATGAGCGATGGCTGCACTCTAGAGGCCGGTCCGTCTTCCGGAATCGCCAGCGAAGTCGGGTGTCACAAATAGCCTCGATTTATCGCCATTATTCTTTGGACACAAGGAGACCCTGCACACTCTCAGATACACGCGCTCTCTTTCTCTCGGAGAAACAATACCGTGACAATTTGACACGAACCATGTGCGAGAGGAAATGGCACTTTCCAATATATACACACTCGAAACAATTCTAAAGTCTTGTTTTTCACAATTCTTAGTCCTATCAAATACTTATGGAATCGCAGACATAATAGCTTTCGTTGCATAGAACTTAACGACAACTTATGGCCTGTGAAAATGGCTCTTTGGAAAATAACGATCTCACAAACTTTTGGCCTTCTCATTTTCGTGTATATATATATATACTAGCATTCAGCCCGGCGTTGCCCGGGTGTTAGGAGGTGTATGTTGAGCAAAAAAAAAAAGAAGAAAAAAGCGGTAAATTTGTTTTTTAACTTTAACCCCTATTATGACCGCTTAAAAGTTATTGTTTTGGGATTAAATTATGTTATAAAGTTAGATTCATGTCCAAGTAACCTATATCTAAAATGTCAAGTGTTTAGATCCAAAATTGTCGAAGGAGTTTTCTAGAGTTCTCAAAGGTCAAATCGTTGAACTTTGACCTTTTAACAGCCCAATTTCTGACCGAAACCCGATCACATCCATTTTCCCAAATCTCAGTAACTTGTATATCAAATTTCGAGTTTGTAGACTGAGAATTGACAGTTATTGTGTAGGGAAATGTACACAGACAGACAGCAGACAGACAGACACATACACACAGACACTTTCATTTATATATATATATATATATATATATATTATTTATAAAAAAACAGTAATCTCCATACATGCATTTTTTGGGTTTCTACCCCTCTTCAGCGCAGCTTGACTGTTATTAGAAACGGAACTCCGGACCTTATGTATTTCAGTCCAGCGTCCTAATCAATTACGCTATTATGCCATAAAAAATTTAGTGTTTCGTTTTTATCGTTTATATATTTACATAGATTTTGTTGTTGATTTTTTAAACGACATTAGGGTTAGCGTCTCCACTTTACTGATCGGGTGTTTTTTTAAAAAAAAAACTCGCCCATTTTTTATTTGGACGTAAACATATAATACTTTATTTTATTTATTTATTATTTATTTAAAAAAAAGTATTCTACGTACGTGCATGTTTCGGAATCTTACCCCTCTTCAACGCAGCTTGACTGTTATTAGGAATCGATATCTATCTATCTATCTATCTATCTATCTATCTATCTATCTATCTATCTATCTATCTATCTCTCTCTCTCTCTCTCTCTATATATATATATATATATATATATATAATAAATTCCACAGCCAAACAACGTCGCAGCCCACAAGAGCCATGACAGTCAAAGAATCGGAAGTCCAAGACTCGAGTTTCGCCCTCATTTGGGCTCATCAGTTAGACAATATATATATATATATATATATATATATATATATATATATATAGAGAGAGAGAGAGAGAGAGAGATGCAATGCCTCTGTTCTGTATAAAGATACAATGGACACCCCTAGCTGTAGCTGTACATGTAATTGTGGGGCAACGGTTATGCATTCTCTTACCATGCCTTTCCTGAATCGGCATTGTTTGGATCTAGTGGCAAAGAGAGGTCCAAGACAAAGTAAGCACAAATCAGAAATAAGCGGAGAGCACATACAGCTATCAACTAGACATTAGTAGAGTGTATTCTAATTCTTGCTGCTGCTGTACTATTGAACCTGAAATCATAAAACTTGGTCAGTCATCTTATAAAATGTATAAGCAATAACATACTGAATTTTCAGTGGTCTACGCCAATTTAAAATTCCTATGCAAAATGTCTGGAATCTTATTGAAGGCCTCTCCAATATTTAAATGTTTTTTTTTTGCTGCAAACGAAGTACATATATCTTCTCCTCTCTCTATCCCTCTAAGCCATGTGACGTTGCACCAATTCTCACAGCCTAGTAATAATAAACTTAGTGATTTAGCACGCTAAACATGGCTAAAGTACTATTATCTGTTATATTCAAGTTACCAATTATTATATTATTGGCTTTTATTCGTTTAGTATTTCACACAGAGTGGAAAACACAACAGATCGATTGAAAAATGATCAAAATTGTACGGAAGGGCGTAACAGATAGAAAAAGCAGAAATGACGCAAAGCTGTTAAGAAGTAGAACACGATAGAGAGGTAAAGATAAGGAAACAGAGAAGATAGATACAAAAAGTGTGTTAACGTCGATGGACGGAACGCAAATTCCAAGGGGGGGATGTCATGGGAAGAAACCTTCCGAATTCAGTAGGCCATATCCTTTGAGTTTAAAAATGAATAAATAAATAAATAAAATAAGATAAGAAATTGAATTCGCAAGGAAAATGTCAAAAGGCTTTTCCAAACTGAACGACGCCAACAAAAGCATTTCTTTTAAAAAACAAACCTTCAGTGTAGATGTAGCCGTGCAAACTTTTCTTTCAAACCACGCTTAAAAGAAACTGACAGACTAGCGCGCGCGCACACACGCACACACACACACACACACACACACACACACACACACACACACAAAGATATACACATCTGTCTGTCTCTCTGTTTCACTTTTACTCCGAAATTACTGTAAAAATCTTTCTTATTCTAAGCTGCATTAAATTAAATATTACGTTTGGTGCAGAGTAAAACATTTATAGAGATATATAAAGATTAATACAGAAAGGAAAAATGAAGTTGCCGCCCTAAAGAAAACAATACTACAGTTTTATTTTAAAACTTTTATTGAAAAAAAAATCAATTCAGGTAACTTGATTATTTCGTAGATTTTTTATCATTTAATGTAGCCGACTTCAACCTCAATCATCGTCTAGATACGAGTTCGGAACTTGGAACATACCATTTCCACAAGCGCCGGCTGGAGCTCGGCGAATACTTGGCGGATGGCAAACATCATGCTGGCTTTGGTGCTGTGACTGGTCATGTTTGTGGTGTTCTCGACGTATGACCAAACGAAGTAGCCAGCGCGCTCAGGTCGGGAGAAGAGGGAGGCCAGTGAGAGAAAGGTACACAGTCGTAATCCTTCTTCTGAAACCAAGCCTGGGTCCCTTTCGATTTGTAGGCCGGCGCCGAGTCCTTCTGCCACATCCAGGGTCTGCCTGCGGCCACCTGATTGCACCGGGGGATCACCACACTCTTCAGCACATCCAAAATCAAAGCGCTATGTAGATTATAATGTACTGTTGACTAAGTCACTTGTTGTAGTAGGTGTACTGCGGTGTGTCCCGTTATTAAGTAGGTAATCTATCATTTGTTTTTAAAAAGTAGGGAAATTAAACCGATTTACGACAGTATGCTAAAATGTTTATGCATGATTTCTACATTCTATATAATTTCGTAGAATGTAGAGTGCGAAACGTCTCTACCACACTACTCTCTGTATATTTTGTCTATAGACTTGTAACTTTATATATAATGCATTTGGGATCACTTCAATTTCGTTATTTTTTCAGTAAAAATAGCTGCTACTACCGTAGTACGTTTTACGCACGTACGGTAATCACAGTTTCCAGATTATAAAATGTCTACATAAGTTTTTGATTATAGCTGAAGGAACTAAAACCTTGTTAAACTTTGTGACATATTCCCATTCTATGGAGGCCAAGTGCGAACGAACACCCCATAATTTTTTTATACCATATTTCTTCAAACTGAAACGTAATTATCAAAGTATACCTACGTAGATGGATATGAAAAGTTTTTATTAAAGTTTGTGCCTATTTCCATTCTGTGGAGGCCAGGCGCGAACGCAGACCCCACAATTTTTTTTATACCATCCCTATTTAAGTTAAAACGTACTTATCAAAGTATTCTTATGTACATCTATATCAAAAACACTTGTAAACGTTCTTTCTTTTAATTTTTAATTTTTTTATTTCAATACTTTGCGGACCAGGCGCGAACGCAGACGCCACAATTTTAATGAACCACCGTTCTGCCAGATCAAACATACCCATTCCTGTGTCTAGATGCATCTCCTATCATTATATGTAATCAGTTTTTTTTAAATAGTAAGCCATATAGGAGCCTATTCGTGACCAGACACACACACACACACGCGCACACACACACGCGCACATTCAGATTTATATATACATATATATATATATAATTATTCAATCCAAATTGTTTTATACGTTTTGGTTTCGGTGTCGATTATAGTTGAAGAAACTCACGTTACACACACATATATATATATATATATATATATATATATATATATATATATATATATATATATATGTATATATAATGAAAAAATCTGGGTAGAATAATTTATAAAAAATATATGACTGGAGTGCCATCAGCTATAATTGATCCTGAAAGTGAAACTCATGAAGAATTTTGGTAAAATTATTTATTACAAGAAATGGAAGGTCATCTTTTATAATATAATCTCACCTGTTTTTAAATGTATGTATGTATGTTTTTCTGCCTAAAATATTTGACAAAGGCGAGACATTTCTACGACGAAATCGGTATCTCTGCGGACGAAAAATATCGAAAAATTGGTTAAAAACATTAATTTCTTCACCTTCAACTGGGCACTTTTCTACAGAGAGGATCGCTTTTTTTTCGTCGATATTTTCGAAAATCATTCCCCTCTTTACGATTTTCTAGCCTTAATTTAAACCTACCTCACTGCCGTTTTTGCGATGGGCGCTACAGCAAACACGTCACTTTTTTCACATTATTTTCCTCATTCGCGGTACCGGTTCAAGCCTGCTAGCCTGCGACCAAATTTTTTTTTATTGGGGGGGGGGGGGCTAAACACACACCTCCAAACACTCGGGCAACGCCGGGCACCCATGCTAGTAACAATTAAACGACAATCACTCGGAAGAAAAGATGTAAGCGTGACACGAAATAACTCACACGCTATCGTATTAATATAGAGAATATTATTATCAACTCTTCTATATATTAATAAGATAGCGTGTGTGTTCTGTTGTATGTCATGGTTACACCCGTGTCGGTTAATTTCTATGTTCTTTTATTTCTTGTCATAAATAATTTTGCCAAAACTTATCCATAAGTTTTGATTTTGCTTTCGACTATAGCTGATAGCACTTAATTCATGTATTTCTTTATAAACAATTTTATCAAGAATTTTTCATAAGTATTGGTTTCGGTTTTGATTATGGCTGACGAAACTCAAGTCATATATATATATATATATATATATATATATATATATATATATAATGGAAATAGTATTTCGACAAAATAGAGAAAATAAAAAGGAACAAACCGTATTATGTGTTCATCAACGTTTCGTCTTTATTTCGAGGAAGTCTCGAAATAAAGACGAAACGTTTATGAACACATAATACGGTTTGTTCCTTTTTATTTTCTCTCTCTCTATATATATACATATATTTTTTCATAAGTTTTTATTTCGGTTTCGATTTAAGCTAATGCACCGAAGTCATATGGATATATTTTTTTCATTTTTTAAATACCAACTTTATTAAGTTATTACAAATCGATAGAAAATTGACTCTATATTAATATATGCAAAATCTGTAAGAATTAAAATATCATAGTTAAGCGTACTTTACGACCGGGCGTAACCGGGCATTCGTGCTAGCTTAGATAAATACTTTGCAGTTTACACTGAACATGTACAAAATGCCAACATCAATATATGCCACATTAATGAGTCCACTGTGGAATTTCCACAGGTACCGCTAGTTATTATTATTATTATTATTATTATTGTTAATATTATTATTATTATTATTATTATTATTATTATTGTTGTTGTTATTGTTGTTGTTGTTGTAGTTTTTTGTTGTTGCTAATTTTTTCTGGTTCATCAAATATTGTAAGTGTTCTATATACGATAATACAATACAAAGTTAAATGTAAAAATTTCGAGCGGACGTTTTGACAAGTTTCAAATTATATCTTCAGTGGACTTGACAAATCATTAAATATATTCAATGCATTTGACATTCGATTAAACGATTATATCCTAGCTATGTTTATGTGTGAAATTCATGACGCCAAAATAGCACAAGAATTATTTTTTTACGTTTGCAATACGAATAAAGGATGCCGGAATTATGAATATATGAACATACATACGCTCGCTTGCTGCACACTCGCACGAACGTATCTATCTATCTATCTATCTATCTATCTATCTATCTATTATATAGAAAGAACTTTCCATGTGTGTTCTCAGATAGACATATATATATATATAAACATAAAAATATAACACGGAAATTACATAATTGTCGATGCAATAATTTATTTCAACCTTATGGTATTTTCAAGCATCTAAACCAGACAATTACATTTTTGATACGTATCAAAAATGTAATTGTCTAGTTTAGATGCTTGAAAATACCATAAGGTTGAAATAAATTATTGCATCGACAATTATGTAATTTCCGTGTTATATTTTTATGTTATTGCTCTGTTTACCACATTGAGCTCTCATACCCGGATTTCCTCTGGAATTATTCCATTATAACACTATATAAAGAGAGAGAGAGAGAGAGAGAGAGAGAGAGAGAGAGAGAGAGAGTGTGTGTGTCGCTGTGTGTGTGTTCCCTATGGACCCCAAAACAGCTGGGTCGATTATTTTTAAAATTTCCCACGAAGGAACTCGATATGGCTGGGAGTATTCTCACATAAATTTTGTATCGAAATGCATCTGATGAGTATCAAAGTTCGACAATCGAAAAATCCGAATTAAGGATTGAACAATCTTATTCTGATCAAACTTAACACTTTTATACAACCTAACATTACAACTCCATTTTATCACTGCACAAACAGAAAATTCATTTATGTCATAAAGGTTCGTTAAAACGAGATGTTTCTTTTTTAGACAACAACTGAACCGTAATACTTGACTTTTGGACTTTAACATTAATTCAGGTGATTAATTAATAATAATTTTCTTCAAGACACTAGACATCCAGGCTAAATAGAACACAAAGAAAGAATCAGGTCAACCAGAGGTCAAATGGGCCTTTGTCCTGTTAGTGCATGTTCATTGGCTGATAGGAAGGGTGCGGTTGATACTAGAAAGCTGATTGGCTAACTAAAATCTCAATAGAAGGTGCGTACATAAAAATGACAGGCCACCACAAAATTCGCGCATAAACCTGAAGAATCCTAGAGTGGATGAAACGCGGAATATTCAGTGTATCTTAATCACCATATATATTTTCTAAATTACTAACTAGCTCTACCTTCGTATTGAGCACTTTTGAAGTAAATAAAGTTTACGCATAATTTATATTTTTGTATATTAATTTTATGTGAGTAAATGAAGTAATTATACTTAGTCCTTGAAACAGTTGAGCACTCTCAAAAGAATTTATTTCACCACCTTAAAACTAGATATGGAAAGAGTTAATTTCGAAACATCGCTAAAAAACATCCCCATACCTAGCAAGCATAGCTATATTATTAAATTAATTAAAGAAAAACAGATCAACTAAGACGCCGAAAGCGATGGCGAGCAAATTTCTTCCTTAAAAATGAAAACGTAAACAAAAAATCCTATAGTTTTAAAACCCTTAAAAGTGCGAAAACAGTAGACCTTTTGATAAACTTTGAAAATGACCTTTTAAACGTAATTAAAAAATTAGAATTCCACAATCAACCTAACAATTTCCAACGAAAACTACACAAAATTGTTAGAAACATAACCAACTCTAATAAAATCTTTGTAAAAGCAGATAAAACTAGAAACTTTTATAAAATAGATAAACAAGAATATAACAAACTAATCACAGAAAACATTACAAAAAAAACTACAAAAAACTAGACACAAACGAATGCGACTACATAGATATAATAAATACTGAAAGTAAACAAATTACCGATAAATTAAAAATTAGCGATAAAGTTGGCAAATTGAAACCTAGTGAAGCCTACATTCTTCTCAAAGACCACAAATGGGACTTCAATAATAATCCCAGCACCCGCTTGATAAACGCAACTAAACCAGAAATAGGTAGAATTAGCAAAGCAATTCTTTCTAGAGTAAACAAACAAATCAAACAGGACCTAGAACTAAACCAGTGGGCAAATACTACCGAAGCAATCACCTGGTTTAAAAATATAGAACACAAAAGTAAATGTACGTTTATACAGTTCGACATCATAGACTTCTATCCCTCGATATCCGAGGAACTTTTTAACATTGCCCTAGAATTTGCCGAGGCATACACTGATATATCATCGGAAGAAATCAACACCATTAAAAAATGTAGAAAATCAGTTCTAATAAATCACAATAACCAATGGATAAAAACTAAAATGACAAATTCGTTTGATTTGGCGATTGGTGCCAGGGATTCTGCAGAGGCATCAGATCTTGTGGGATTTTCATTCTATATACCCTCAAAAGCATATTCGATACTACGGATATCGGCCTATATAGCGATGACGGACTAGCTATAATAAAAAAACTCCAACAAAGTCAAGGGAGATAACTTTAAGAAAATCATACACAAGGAAGTGAAAAAATTAGGCCTTTAAGTAGACGTATTAGCTAACATAAAAATAACAAACCTCCTGGACGTCACCTTAAATTTAGAAAAAATAACATATGAACCCTACTTAAAAGATAACGCTACTCCAATATGCGTAAACCCTAAGTCCAATCACCCACCATCAATTATAAAACAGATTCCTAACTAGATCGTAATAGACTCAGCAATAACTCAAGCGATGAAAATGCATTTAACAGGTCAACTATCTATGAAACAGACCTAAAAATAGTGGATAAAAAAGTATCGATATCAAATATAAGCAACAAAACACCAAAACTATAATGAAAGTAAAAATAAGGAAAAAAATTTACTCTAGCATAGAGATAGAAAATAACTTTAAAACTAACAAAAACAATAGAAAATTAACAAATAAATAAATAAAATAAGCATGAATATACAAAAATTATCATACATATTGGAGTAGCCAAACCGTCATCTCTATATAGGCCGATATCTGTAGTATCAAATATGCTTGTGAGGGTATATAGAATGAAAATCCCACAAGATATGATGCCTCTGCAGAGTCCCTGGCACCCATCGCCATATCTGGGCAGGAGCTGCTAAAAACAGCCTATCCTGCCTTGACAGAGTACAAAATAGACTTCGTGGCTTAGTGGGGGATGCCCTTTTCTCTTCCCTGCAACCTCTCACTCACAGAAGAGACGTTGCGAGCCTATCCTTGTTTTATCGTTATTTCCATGGCAGGTGCTCGTCTGAACTCCAATCTCTGGTGCCCCCCTCGCCAATCTTTCACGAGAAACACCCGTCTAGCTGAATCCACTGTGAAAAATTTCCCACACTCTATATCTGTGCCCAAATCAAAACGTAGATTCCATGAACAAAGCTTCTTTCTTAGAACTGCACGCCTGTGAAACTCTGTTCCGTCTGCCTGCTTCCCACCTGACTACAACTTGGATGTGTTCAAGTCCAACGTTAACAAATTCCTAATGAACCGCCCCCTTAAGTAAACACTTCATCAAATCTCCACACTAACGTAATGTACTTGCAATAACCCTTATCCCTGAATGGCTTCCGGGCCTTGATAAGTGGTGATCACTGTGTAAAAAAGAAGATATATATATATATGTATATATATACATATATATATAATTATAAAACTAACATAACAAAACCTAGATTTAAAACAGGTCAAGACACTAGATATCCAGGCTAAATAGAAAAATCACACAAAGAATCAGGTCAACCAGAGGTCAAATGGGCCTTTGTTCTATAAGTGCATGCCTATTCGCTGATAGAAAGGGCGCGGTGGATACTAGAAAGCTGATTGGCTAACTAAAATCTCAATAGAGGGTGCATATATAAAAACGACAGACAACCACAAAATTCGCGCAGAAGCCTGAAGAATCTTAGAGTGGACGAAACGCGGAATATTCAGCGTAGCTTAATCACCACATATATTTTATAAATTAGTATATATATATAAATTAGTATATATATAAATTAGTATATATATATATATATATATATATATACATATATATATATTTGTACACGAATGTGATATAGGATTGAATGAGAATCTATCATATGATATAAATATACTTTTGGTATTTGATTTTTTTACAAATGATGTAAACGATCTGAATACAAATTATATATATATATATATATATATATATATATATATATATATACTCTATTGAGATTAAATAGATTTGGCAATTACATCATCTTTAATGTATATATATATACATTAAATTACGATATATAATATTAAAATATATATATATAATTATACAAGATTATTTAACATTTCAAAATCACATAAATATACACTTAATTCACACTCATATTGTTTCAATTATTGTGTCTTACACTTTTTTCATTGAATACCATTTCGATTTTAAATATCGCCGTTGTTCCTTTTATTGTTTCCAACCGTATTTCCTTGCATGAAGAGATGCACCCTTCTTATGTACGTAAGAAGATATACTGGATAAGTGAAAATGATATTAGGATAAGCTTAGAATCGAACCCTGTATGCAAGTGTTACAGATCATAATGAAAATTGAATGTTAGAAATTAAGTTCATTGTTAATTCTATTAGAAATAGTTAAATATTGTTTATGTTGGAAAAAGAGCCGATTGTCCATTCTTTTAGAAATCTGAATATAAAATATGTCAGTTAAAAGAATAGACAATGCAAATTAAAAAATTGTTTACAAATAGGTTAGATATTAGAATTGAGGATTCTTTTGTTTGCCAAACATATGTAAAGCCATGTGAAAATTAGTCACGTTTTAAAACACACTTCTGACGTCATAAACAAAGGAGATTTCGCAATATAGGATTCGGTGGGTTCGGAGTTAGAAGTCAGTTGGAAGACAGAGTTGAGAGGGTAGAAGATTAGTCTATGTTGATCCAAGTTTGAATTCCTGACGTCATCAATCGGTTGAGTAAATAAAAAACCAAATATGTTTCTAACTGTTCGTCTCCTCATTCCTTACAACAAAAAGGTAAACGTTTTTTATCATCATCTTTTAAAGAACTTTGTAACGCCTTCCAAATTATGTATTCTCACTGCCATCATTATAAGTGAAGTATGTCCTCCCCCTCTATACGTTTTAACAAGAATCATCCCAGTCTGTATAAATGTCTCCCGCATCACCATCGTCATCTGTTCTGAGTCCCCGTATTACATGCACCCGTCATATGTCCCCCATATCAGCTTGGCCTTCCAGGGATCGTTTCCAAGTATTTATTAAGTTATTTCATTAGGCCAGTTACTCCTACCACAACTGATATTAAGTGTAATTCTTTCAGAGACCATGTTGTTTTTACATCATTTTTTTAGGTCTTGATATTTTATTATTCTTGCACAGTCAGCTCAAGTAAGTCCATATTCATTTAGCCTTTGTTTTATCGTTATCTCCATGGAAAGTGCTCGTCTGAACTCCGATCTCTGCCCCCCCCCTCGACAATCTTTCACGAAAAACACCCGTCTAGCTGAAACCACTGTCAATGATTTCTCCCACTCTTTATCTTTTCCTAAATCAAAACGTAGATTCACTGAACGCAGCTTCTTTCTTCGAACTGCACGCCTGTGGAACTCTCTTCCCTCTTCCTGTTTCCCACTTGACTGAAACTTGGATGTCTTCAAGTCCAACATAAACAAATTCCTGATAAACCGTCCCTTAAATAATCCAATTTATCAAATCTGCATTGCTAACGATTACTACGATAGTATCCCATTGCTTACTGGACACGCAATAACACTTATCCTCGCGTGACCTCCAGGCCTTGATAAATGGTGACCCCCATGTAAAAAAATGAACAATGACATCAATAATGAGCGCAGTTACTTTCGGGGTTGTTCAATATTACAATGCCTGGTTTAATGGCTTTGCCTTTTATGTATCTGCATATCTGTATGTCTTTGTCATAGAACACTATCAAAAAAACAAAAAAAAAACAACAGTAGTGGGGATACTCGGGTGTGTGTAAGTCGTGTAATAAGGAATCCCGAGGGTGTACAAAAGTGGTAGTACTGGGTGGGAGGCATCAAAACAACAGTAGGCAGAGGTTTTAAATACATAATGGTAGTAGGCTCGAACCCGTAACGCAAAGGAGATAAAAAAGGGTTTAAAAAACGTGACGTCTAAGCCGATATCTCTATCCCCCGATCTGAAGTCAATCCAACCGATACGATATTTTGCGAAAATGGCGACGCAAAAATCGACCTCTTTTTGTAGAAAACTGCCCAGTTGAGGGTGACGGTAATCATGTTTTGGGCAAATTTTTCAATATTTGTCGTCCGAGACGTCGAGCTTCAAAACGATACCGCTCTGCGCAGGATCCGTGGCGTCTGCCGAAATTTTTTGGCAGGCATACAAACATACATACATACATTACATTAACCTTAACCGAGGATTGAGATTTATATTGTAAACTAGCCTGGGTGTCCGGCGTTGCCCGGGTGTTTGGGGGCGTGTGTTGAGCAAAAAATAGTGGTAGTAGGCAGGAAAACCTAAAGCTATGGCACGAAGGCGGAAAAGAAAGCGAAAGAAATTCTGGCGTCTAATCACTATTCCATGACACGACCGGAAGTTTAGAACGTTAAAATTAGGTAAAGTCCATCCGATATGATGACTTGCAAAAATGGCTCGCAAAAAATCGAACCCTCCTTGTAGAAAATTGTCCAGTTGAAGGTAAACATTAATATTTTTGTCTAATTTTTTCGATATTTGTCGCCCGAGACGTCGGCTCTAAAATGATACAGATCTCATGACAATCCGTTGCCTCTGTCGAAAGTTTTAAGCATACATACATACATACATACATACATTTAAACAGACAGGTGGGATTTATTATGTAGGTGGAGAACAATGTCTTATTCTGCTTACCTTTTCTTGTTTTCTTTTTATCGTAGTCTTTAAATGGTAGATGGACAGAAGAGTTTCGACACAGCATTAACTTATTTTTCTCAACCTTTTCAGATAAATGTCGCCTGTCTCGTTTCCCGACTATGACCGACTAGAAACTCTGATATCTTCCTCAATCATTCGCGTCCTTTATTGTAATGTCATTTGACACCTGAATTTTTAGCACGTTTTGTATAGGGATGTAACCTTGAATCTTCTGCTACAATCCCGTCAGCTGCAGGAAAATCTGATTCTGTTTGAAACCATATTATCCTAATATGTAAAATTTTGCTAAAATTTATACTAGTTGACATAAGGTATATTTTCTGGCGTAGGGTCTCCAAATAAAACATAGAATATATACAGTACATTGCAGACAAGTATCTGTTATACATATAGTTGATTTTCCTTTCAGATTCAATACTATTTCTAAAATAATTACGTCTTGTTTTTGTCAATTTTGTCCACCAGTCAATATACATGCTACGATATATTCATTCTAAGCTAATTGACTCTTTGGTAACTCGAGACATTCGTAATACCTTATCTCGTAAAGAAATTCACTCGAGGACGCCATTATTAAATCACCATTTTCCTTAGGATCTTCTAAAAGACCTATAATTAAAAAGTCACGTGCTTTCGATCGTGTCCGCAAAACATGCTGTCAGCGAAACGTAGTAAAAGAATACAATCAGCTGGACATATCTTGATCGCAAACGATTCCCATGCGTGTCGGGCGAGGCACTCGTCATTACCAGTCTAGCGGCACGCAAATGCGGTCAGACGAACAATGAATAAAGGTTATTGTATATTGAGAAACTTAACAAAGGTATATGAATAAAGCAAAAAGTCAGTGAAAATATTATATATATATATATATATATATATATATATATATATATATATATATATATATATCATAATGTAGTAATGTATATTCTATGGCGTGAAATGGTTAAATTTTCAAATCTAGAACTTTTATTATCTGCAAGACAAAGAATACATTTCAATAAGTATATCTCCTTATCCTATAGGTTTTCGATGTTTACCCATTTCCTCTTAGGAGAAAATATTAGCACATATTATAATGGTTTATTCCTAATTGCTAAATACAATAAACTAGAAAATCATATTTAAAAGTTTTTGAAGTTTTTAAAGTTTTTAAATTGTAAGGTAAGGGAACTTAGATATTGGTTCAAAGTGATATTGAACTTCACATCCGAATTGTACGGTAAATTCCGAAATGAAAGTCTTTGGTAGCAGTGAGGTAAAAGGATCCAAGCCGTATTTTGAATCTTCCACGCAACAAGGTAACAATCCGAAGTAGGCATAATTCTTTGGTTTCTCATTTGTTTATATGATGGGTCCTATAAATATATAATAATATAAGCTCAGAGAAGCTGTTTTTTAATAAACATATAATTATTTGTATATGTATTTAATATTTTTTCAATTATAATATATGAGTTACACAATCCGCTATGAATTAATTTCAATTTGTGAATAAAAAACAGTTTCTGGAGACAGACGAAGTGAAAAAGAAAGGAAATGAAATAAAAAAAATAAAGAAATTGCTTATGTATTACACTATATTATTATGTAAGACGAATAATCACTGGATTTCCATACCAGTAGATATATTGTGTTATATTATTCTGAAGTATATATATATATATATATATATATATATATATATATATATATATATATATATGTATGTATAATAAAATTATCTAACACTGAACTGGTATGGACACCTGTGATTATAAGCTTTACAAAATATTACTGGCAGTAATATTCTATAAGTGCTGTACCACCTAAATAAGAATTGCCCGATATACATGTCTCATTGACTCTCTCTCTCACTCTATCCCCCTCTCTCTCTCTCTCTATATATATATATATATATACATATATATTTATATATACATACATATATATATATATAAACTTTTCATTAACGTCCCTTACTCTATGACATTTAAATTTTTTAACAACTTTTAATTGTGATTTTCCATGTCTCACTGACTTTAGCAAATAAGGTGTAAACCATTATTACTATGTGCTAATATTTTCGCCTCTGAAGAGGTGGTAGACATCGAAATCCTATAGGATAAGGAGTCATAATATTCCAAGTGTATTCTTTGTCTTACATAGAATAAAACTCTTCTGATTTGAAATTCAAACATTTCACGTCATAAATTGTTAAATTCATCGAATGACTAAAATTATATATATATATATATATATATATATAATATATGTATATATATATATATATATAACTTGTTATTTAATTATTTTACGTGCATAAATAATATGGATAGCTTTATTTTATGCACGTAAAAATATTCAAACATTTCACGTCATAAATTGTTAAATTCATCGAATGACTTAAATTATATATATATATATATATAATATATATATATATATATATATATATATATATATATATATATATAATGGGGTGGTCACCAATAATGTGTGAATCAGAAAAAAAAACAAAGAAAGATAAATAAAAACACAAGCAGAAAGAAAGAAAGAGAGAGAGAGAGAGAGAGAGAGAGAGAGAGAGAGAGAGAGATACAACAGCAGTGACCACAGCCCAATAAAACAGTAATAAAAATTGAACATACGAATGGAAAGTAGATTCATTTACACGTTTCCACCTCTCGGAAACAATTCAAATGAACTACGAAAATGTTCTTGTTTATCAACACATTTTAAATATATTCTAAGCATTTTAAATAATTTCTGAAGAGGACGCTTCACAGAACGTCTGAAACGCGTAAAAACGATTTTAATGATTTAAAAACATTATTACAATGATCTAAACATAATTTTCAATGAAAACCAAAACACGGAATAATAAAATAATGTTAAAAAATACACATTGTTGGTGACCACCCTTTTATTTAAATATACCTCTTTCTCTCGTTGGAATTTCTGAACCCATTTTATATATATCCATATTCAGGCAAACATTATTAAAAACAACAGAGATACCTTGCTTAATGATTCTTTTTTTCATTTTTTCGATCTTTCGTAAGATCTTTTTAACTTCAAGATGGAGGGTATTTACAAATATTCCATGGTTCACACGAGCGATTTCGATCCTTTCTTTAATCACCATCAGGTGGAGATAAAATATTAAAAATAGAAGTGAAATATATAGTTACGAATGATAAAAAAAGTCAATGAAAAGTCGATTCAAATATACATTTACGAGTGATAAAAAACTCGATTAAAAATTAGGATGATAAAAGGCAATGTTAGTAAAACCAGTCGTATATTGGTTATGCTAAACATTTCAGCACATTATTGTTAGTTTCAAAATTAATGCTATTTATAGATGGGTGCTGGGTTTTTATATATAGTGCTTTAAGTATAATATATATCCATAAAACATCGTTAAACTCACTACTCGTTCAAGCAGCCGCCAATAGCGTAATGGTTAGAAGCCTTGACTGCCGTATAAACGGTCGGGTTTCAATCCTGGCTTGAGGTAGTTGCCTGTCTAGCCGCACTGATGAGCTGTGAAACAGCGAAACAGTACTGTATGTGGATGACTATATATATATATATATATATATATATATATATCATTGGCCGGGCAGTTTTTTTATATTAGCAGCAGCAGCAGCAGCAGCAGCAGCAGCAGCAGCAACAACAACAACAATAACCGCACTTTACTTTTTGACACGGGTGGGGTATGCTTCTGCTGGGCAACGCCGGTTAAAGAGGTCTGCTAATATATATATATATATATATATATATATATATATATATATATATATATATATATATCGAAATGTCAGATCAAGTAAAACTAGGAATACAGCGTTAATTACTGCTTTCCTTTGTCCCTACTGAACTAAGAGATAAATGTCTTTTACCCACCCCGCACTCTTTGAAACAAGGCCATTTCTTACATGGCGTGCGCATATATGAATAAAATGATCGCTACTGCGCATAGCAATGTTAACAAAAAAACAAATTAAAATAATACATTTGACTTTTAATAAGCGGAATAATCACAAGCGAAACGTCACTAGGGAGTCTGGGATCGATCTGTGGAGCAATAATATGAATTCCCATAGACTTTACCTCCCTTCTCCAAGAGATCAACAGTTTTCTTTTTAATCTTTTTAGTTTTATTTTTTCTACGACTTTACTCTATCCTCTGTTATGTGTTTGCATGTGCGACTTTGCATTTCTATAATAGACTCTGTCGGTTAAGTTGACATGCTTTAATTTTTTAATTGTGTCGCTCTGCCAGGTATAAGTTTACAAATATCATTTGCTTTGCATGTCAGCGGCATAATCGCGTTCACACATCGATTCTCGTTAGATTAGCGAAGTTAACCCACATTAAGTTTGGTTAGCATTAAATGGGTGACCATTTGGAACTTCCAGGTACTGTGTATACGCTCCGTTTTTCTCAGCATTGTTTCCGGAAAATAATTCTCATACACCAAAGGTAATGTATAGTTAGTAAACATTTCAAATGATTATCTTTTAAAATATCATAACTATTTTTACAAGAAATATGCTCTGCTCAACTGCATATTTTTCCTAGTATATATGAAGGACGAACATATATAATTGTTGTGGAGATGCCTACTAATTAACATAGGCGGGTGAGTGAGATATATAAAGGTATCAATCACCAATACCGGGGGATTCCGGCAACGACCGCCAAACAGGCAAGACGCCTATGCTGCCTCCAGTAAGGCATGCAACACGCCACCTGCCGAAATATCTCCAACTGAAGTATATCTGAAGACATGTAAATATGTATATAACTTTTCTTCCTAATATATTATTGAATACCTTTACTTTCGTGTTCTTGTTAATTAGTTGTGCAAACACAACAATAACATTGCTCCTCCCACCATCAACTATGTGGTAATATCCGAGCAGATGATATTATGACGAACACACATATACTACACTATCCCTCAAAAGAGGAGCTAATGTATGGTTGAACGATTTCAATAAAACTGATGCTATATTACTCAAACAAAACAAATACTAGGCTACCCCCCTGGAAAAAGTAATGTCTAGTTGAATAATATGAGGGAAGAGCAATAAATAATGCTCCTGACTGACTTCCCATAGCAGTAGAGCAACGAAACTTGGCACAGTTATTAGTCTTTCTCTACATAGGAATACCCTAGAGTTATGCATTTCTCCCATCCTTTGATGCAGCTCTTAAGACTGTTTTTGTAGAACACCCCAGCTTGGTCCTCCAACAACGACGTGACTTCAGAAATCAAGGCTGCATCATCTGGGAAACGCTTTCCTTTAAAAAACAACTTCATGGCTGTGAAGAGGTGAAGGTCAGAGGGTTCAAGGTCAGAAAAGTAGGGAGGATGAGGAAGGATTTCATAATCTCACGCCCGTGCTTCTGATCTGGCGACATGCGAGTAGTGGACCGGAGCGTTGTCCTGCAGGAGGAGGGCACCTTGCTGATCTTGCGCCGCCTCTTGATTTTTATAGCTTCCCTTTATTTCCTCAAAAGTTAAGCATAATATGGTCCTGTAATTGTGGTACCCTTTGCGACGAAAGCTGTCATCACTACTCCGTCCTGGTCATAGAAGACTGAGCATGACCTTGCCAGCGGAGGGCTGCACCCTTGCCTTCTTGACTGGGCTTTCGTCTCTGGATCATAGTGATGGACCCAGGTGTCATCCTGTGTAATTTGACTCATCATCTTGGCGCATCTCCAAATTTGTCCTCGAGCACTCGACGCGTTCTCGCTTCTGGAATGGTGTGAACAACCTGGGAATCCATCTGGCAGACACCTTATGCATATGCAAATGGTCATGAATGATAGTTTCCACAGATCCTGTACTAATATTGTCATCTTGAGCTATTTGGCGAATAGTAATGTGCCGATTTTCCAAAATGACAGCCTCAACTTGACGGACAGATGCCTCATCAATTGCAGAAGGGGGGGCGACCAGGTCAGAGAGCTGTTTCCACAGACTTCCGGCCATGTTTGAATTCACGATGCCAGCGTTTTACAAGGTCATATGATGGGGCATTATCACAATAAGTTTCTTTAATTTCATCAAAAGTCTCCTGTGGTTTGCGTCCTTTCAAATACAAAAACCGGACCACTACTCGACATTCAACAGGCTCCATTTCACACCTGACTCAGTTCAAACACCTGTAAAACAGAAACCACAATTAGGTCAGAGCTCTAATCGACACATAACCCGTAGAGATATAAATCATTGCACAGGCAAAATTTCAGCTAGATCAGACAACGGGAAGTGTGTCAGGGGCATTACTTATTGCATGCCCTTCGTATCATATCTTCAAAATAGATTCAATACAACCTACTCACACAGAAGAAGGAGGAGGTAATACTTGAGTGGATGATATCATGATGAGCCGACATAGACTATTTTACCCACTAAAGATAAAATTAATATTTGACAACAGAACAGGTAGATAAGCCTACAGAAATATGCCGGCAAGTTGAAATGCGAAATGTACGTATCAAGTTGCCAATAGCTTACAGTGGTTTTATTGTAAATCTTTCTTATCTATGTGTCGATAGCTCAAATGGAAGGGAACGCAGCTATGTTTCGGTTTCGATTTTAGCTGATGGCACCGAATTCATATTATCTTTTTAAAAATCGTTTGGAATTACTACTCTGTATATGGTACATTATAATATTTAACAGAGAATTAGCGATGTAATAATAAATACATAAATTGCATAAATAAATCGACATAAATTGCATAAATAAATCTACATAAATTGCAAAAATAAATATGCATAAATTGCATAAATAAATATGCATAAATTGCATGAATAAATATGCGTAAATTGCATAAATAAATATGCGTAAATTGCATAAATAAATCTACATAAATTGCATAAACAAATATGCGTAAATTGCATAAATAAATATGCATAAATTGCATAAATAAATCTACATAAATTGCATAAATAAATATGCATAAATTGCATAAATAAATATGCGTAAATTGCATAAATAAATCTACATAAATTGCATATACATAAATTGCATGAATATACATAAATTGCGTAAATAAATCTACATAAATTGCATAAATAAATCTACATAAATTACATAAATAAATCTACATAAATTGCATAAATAAATTTACATAAATTGCATAAATAATTATACATAAATTGCATGAATAAATATACATAAATCGCATAAATAAATATGCGTAAATTTCATAAATAAATATACATAAATTGCATGAATTAAAATATATTCTAGCATATTTTACGACGGGGCACATCTACTCCCCCACCGGAGACTAGAAAGTTGATCCAGAGATTCAATTTATGGTCCTCCCTCGCCACACTTTCACGAAAAACACTCGTCAAGCCAAAATCACTACCAATAATTTCCCACACTCTTTCGCTGTGCCTAAACCTAAACGTAGATTCCACGAGCAGAGCTTCTTTCTTAGAACTGTACGCCTGAGGAACTCTCTTCCGTTGGCCTGCTTCCCAAGTGACTACAATTTGATTGTCTTCAAGTCCAATGTAAACACGTTCTTGATGAACCGTCCCCCTATGTAATCCAACTTACAAAGATCCCACTACCCATGTTAAAAACGCTATAATCATATTGACTATTGTATACCCATTAACCCTTATCCTCGAGTGGCCTCCGGGCCTTAATAAGTGGTGATTCCTGTGTTTGGTGAGTCAGCATGTATCTATTTAACACCAATCGGTCACTAGTTTTTCACCATAAAGTAGTATATAGCTTCATGTATTAAGTGGCTTATTGCCGTGTCTGGAGCTATTTTCCATTGAAAAGATTCTGACCATTTGTACCATTGTTTTTAATTATCTTATATCCTTGCTCATCATCGAACTTGGAATGTCATCGACCATATTCCTCTATGAGCTTTTTGCCTTAATAACACTTATATCATTCGTATAAATAAATATAATGGTTATTTCTGATACCTCATATTAAGTGTTGCACGATTTTCTATATGTTTTTATGTTAGTATGCTGTTCTGCCAGGTTTATGTTTCCGGCAGTGTTTTCATCGCTTAGCGCAAATAAAAAAGGCAAGTATTTCTCACGTTTTTATATGTTTTTGTTCTTAATATATTCTAACGATTGATGATAGGCAGCGCTTGAAATGACAAGGATATTTTTTTTCACCGTTTTGATAAATGAACGGCAAAAAGAATCGAATTAAGCTACGCATTATTCAGTTACGTATTTTTAGCTTTATAATTAAGTTCCCGCGTCAATTATCATTTTTTCTTCATTCGTAATAAAATTGGTTATTTGTTTTAAAAAGAAAAGATAACAGTTATTTCCGTAACGTAATCGTTAATACGTAGGGACCCAACACGTTCTGGATTCCGTCGCAAAGAAACATAAAAAAAGGAAAAACACTTTTGTTTCTTTAATGAAACCGACATTTATTTACAGTCATTTATTTATAGATATTTTCTTGTTGCCCTCGGCCACCATGCGTAACACGTCAATCGCTGCCTTTCTCTGACGCGATTCCCGGTCTCTCGAATCTTTTTTCGAATACCGCTCCCTCGAATCTTCCATTTCTGACGTGATCGCCGATCTTCGCACGCGTTCTTTTTTTTTTTTTAATCTTCTACCTTCTATCTTGCCGTGACGTCATCTCGCAGCCAGCTCAGTCATTTGCATATAGCTGCCACACGCGCATCCACGCTCTGTTACATTTTAAAATAAGTGTTTACCAGGCTTGCGTATTCAACGTGCGAACGCATTGAATTGATATCTTGTTAATGAGAGTTGAGTATATGCGTTGCATGGAGGGGTATGATAGGATTGATGGATAATCTTAGTTTTAAAGACAGACTTTAATCTAATAGCGCCATAACAGCAAGATCATGATAATACGAATGGGTGTGCGCAGAACAGGAGACTTAGATGGTATGGTCACATTAAACTAACTTTAACGGAATGCATAGCCGTCAAGTAAAAATGCATCTTCATAGATTCATTAGTAAAATGTGTTAATGTTTCACGGCATATCGACCTCTTTTGATTTCCAAACTTTTGAGATGAAAATAAACAGCTTGCACTATTTCGATTATTTAAACTACTATCTTGTATCTTATATTCACGATCTTTTGATAAAGAGCGTCCAATTATCCTCATATTCAGATGTGTTGGTATTTCACAACGTTTCAACAACGTTGGTTAAACGCGACTCAATAGGAATGCTGAGCCTTGTAACTGTATCTCCAGTAATAAATGCCTTCCATATATGTGATTGCCTCACTACGTCTTGGCCAACAAATCCTCTGACTGGCTTTGGGTAGGACTGGAACCGCTATCCTGGAACCGCAATGCTTACATGACACTGTAGAAAATTGGTGGAATTTTATGATTTTATGAATTAAATTTTGTGTTCTTATGTGATTTCCTAGTGTTGGGTCCGTACCTAATGGTATCTATAGATTAATACAACAGCGCGTGTGTAACTTTCCGTGTCACGCGTACACACGGGTCGTTTAATTGCTATGTATTTCCATTTCTTGCATTAAATAATTTTACCAAGAATTCTTCATAAGTTTTGGTTTCGGTTTCGATTATAGCTGATAGAACTCAGGTCATATAATTTTTTTAATAAATAATTTTACGTAGAATTCTTTATAGTTTTGGTTTCAGTTTCGAATTTAGCTGATAGCACTTAAGTCATTAATTTTTTTATTAATAATTTTACCAAGAATTCCTCATAAGTTTTGGTTTCAGTTTCGATTATAGCTAATAGCACTTCAGTAATGTCTTATTCAAAAATATTTTTATCAATAATTCTTCATAAGTCTTGATTTTCGGTTTCGATTTTAGTTAATGGCACCTTAGTAATCTATTTTTTATTAATAATATTGTCAAGAATTCTTCATAAGTTTTTGTTTCGGTTTCTATTATAGCCGAAGGATCTCTCTCTCTCTCTCTCTCTCTCTCTCTCTATATATATATATATATATATATATATAATATATATATATATATATATATATATATATATATAGCAAAGTTATCAAATATATATGGCAATTAAGCTATACAGAATATTCCGGGTTTCGTCCACGCTGGGATTCATCAGGATTATGCAAGGAGTTGTGGTAGTCTCGCGTTTTCATATAACACATTCTATTGAGTTTTTAGTTCGACAATCAGTTCTCTAGTTTCAACCGCAGCGTTCCTAATCAGCCAATGAGCAGGCACTTACATGATAGAAGCCCAGTTAAGCTATGGTTCATCCCTTCCTTTGTGTGTGCTATTTTAGCGGGGAGCGTAGATATATAGCGTTCTGGCCTATTTTAAACTAGGTTAAATGTTATATATATATATATATATATATATATATATATATATATATGATAATTTATGTATATGTATGTTTATTTTATTTATTTATTTTCTATTGTTATTGTTAATTTTAAAGTTATTTTATATCGTTATAGTAAAGTTTTATCTATAAACACTGTTGTTCGCTATTTCTCTC
This sequence comes from Euprymna scolopes, assembly GCF_053919585.1. Taxonomy (NCBI): domain Eukaryota; kingdom Metazoa; phylum Mollusca; class Cephalopoda; order Sepiida; family Sepiolidae; genus Euprymna; species Euprymna scolopes. The sequence goes on from NC_136511.1 coordinate 1,201,992, forward strand.
CTACAGTTTAATAGATCTTGGGGTTCTTTAAATATAGGATAGCACATGTTTCATGAAGGCATAATCTACATGGATCGTCTAGGTCTCTACATGTGTTTGCTTGTCTTACTATTTTCCATTCGACTACCAGCGATCGTCCGCTTTCTTTGAGTTCCCTGTATTTGTTTGCTAGAGTTGTTTTCATTAGGTGTTTTTTTTTGTTGAATGTACTTCTGTGGTCATAATATCGAGTTTTGAAATCTAAGGAAGCCATACCTACGTAATATTTCTTGTTATTCGGGGTTTCTTTCGCAAATATTGTGGCCTGTTACACGATGCTTTTGGTTAGACATTTATTTTGAAATGGGTAAAATGTCCGGGATCTGCAGTTGCATTGATCTTGTTCATTATTAGTATTTTTATTTTTATTTCTAGTATGGTTGTCGTATCCGGGGTTGGCTTATTATATATATATATATATATTATCTTGAATCGAAACCGAATCCGAAACACACACACACACACACACACACACACACACACACACACACATATATATATATATATATATATATATATATATATATATATGTGTGTGTGTGTGTGTGTGTGTGTGTGTGTGTGTGTGTTTCGGATTCGGTTTCGATTCAAGATAATGAACCCAAGTCATATAGATATATTTTTTATATTTATAATATACAAAAACTCTATATTAATATATACAAAACCTTCAAGAATTAAAATATAATATTTAGGTATATTTTACGACCTGGCTACGCTGGGCGTCCCTATAATGAAAATAGTATTCCGATAAAATAGAGAAATAAAAATAAAAAAATTACAAACCGAGTTATGTGTTCATCAACGTTTCGCCTTTATTTCGAGACTTCTCTGGATGAATGAGATTAAGAAAGCAAAAACACCAGTACAAATATTTGAAAATGGTTCATGTGCAAAGAAACGGAAAACGACGTTGGGAATTTTAAAAAGGGAGAAGCTGGCGTTGTTAAAGAGAAGCAGATTAAAAATCTGCTTAAAAACATATCAACGACTATATGGCATTATTAAAAATCTGCTTTTCTTTAACAACGGCCCTCAAAAAGACCAGACTTAAATGTTATGGATTACTGTGCTTGAAGCTTGTTATTAACAGAGACACAGGACTGTCGACGTTACACACACTCTATTGATGGCTTGAAAACGTGCTTGGCAAGAGCTTGTAATGATATCCCACAAGTTACCCTTCAAGACGCTTTACGAGCTTGGATCTCTAGGTTAAGACGCTGTAGTGAAGGGCACGGACGATATTTTGAGTATATATGAGTATAATATAACATTTGTGTTTGAAAAACTTTGTAAAAATTATTTTTTATTTTAAAAATACATCGTTGTTTGACAAATTTCCCCCTTTTTTATACATAAGTTTGGGATTCGGTTTGATTCAAGCTGATGAACCCAAGTCATATATAGATATATCTTTTATTTTTGATATCACAATTTTATAATATATAAAAATCGGTAAACGTTAACTCTATAATAATATATACGAAATCTGCAAGAAGCAAAATATATTTAAGCATATTTTACGACCTGGCTACGCGGGGCGTCCCTGCTAGCTTAGATAAATACTTTTGCAGCTTTAACAAAAGAGCTACAGAAATATCAGAGCGTCTCCATTTACGCTGAATATCTACAGAATGCCAACATCAACATATTACATATGAAGGGGTACCCTTGTTGAATTTCAGCAGGTCCCGTTAGTTATTATGGACTCACAAGGAGCTTTTACACAGGTCATCAAAGATCTCATTGAATACAGCCTGTGTTGTTCCCTGGAAGCTGAGTGATAGCAAGTCTCCCCAGATTTTCGAATACTCTCCACGTCTTTTGATACGATTTGCAAATATATTTGCATTATTGCAACAGCTGTTTTCCATTGATTTCACGTTGGCAGCGGCCATTGGTCTTTACTGGAATTTGGGTGGCAATAAGCCTCCCCAAGTTCTCTTCGCGTTATACAGTGGAGGTTTGGTCAGTGCGCACTCCTCGGTATTTCCTTCCTCCTTGACTACTTGGCTATTTCGTTTCACTCTTTTTTTTTGGGTGGGGAGTACAGTTGTGGTAATGGGGGAGATAGAGAACTTATTAGTATGCAACGTCAATGTTCTTGGTTCCATATAGCGTTTCATGTTTTTTTTTTCTTCTTTGTAGCAGTGTGTCTGGTCTGCGTTTTGTGTTCGTCTGTGTTAGCCTCCATATTCAAGGATTTTCCTTCATATTTCAGGATCCTTCTTCTCCTCCTCCTCCTCCTTCTCCTCCTCGTCTTCCTCCTCCTCATCATCATCAGCATCATAATCTTTTTCTCCCCTATATCATCATCATCATGATCATCATCATCTTTTTCCCCTATATCATGATCATTTTCTTTTCCCCTATATCATCATCATCATCATCATCATCATCACATCATCATAATCTTTTTCCCCTACATCATCATCATCATCATCATCATCATCATCATCATCATCATCATCATCCCCCTATATCATCATCATCATCATCATCATCATCTTTTCTCCTATATCATCATCATCATCATCATCATCATCATCATCATCATCATCAGCATCATCTTTTCCCCTATATCATCATCATCATCACCATCATCATCATCATCATCATCATCATCATCTTAATAATCATCATCAGCATCATCAACTTATTTAAAGTGGATGAAAATCGATCCACGATTTTCTTTCCAGATCATTTCCTACAATGTCGTTTTCATTCTGTGACTAATCCATAACAGCAATCAACGTGGGACAATATCCGATCTAGATTTAATCAACGCATGAGATGTTCGACATTTTCTTGCAATTATTCCCGCCGCATTCATTGTGTCTATCAAACAAGCCGTTCCCCTTTAATATTCTGATATTTTCACGACGAAATTTAATATCTTCCACAAATTGAAATCATTAGAATGTCTCTATTATATGAAATTCCACATTAGCTTTTAAAATGTTCGGACATATCAGCGAACGTTAACTTTCATCTGTCTCTTCTACGCTACCGACAAAAGTTCTACAAGTTTTGGGATGTGGAGTAATAATTTGTATTATTTCATTATCCATCTTGAGTGTTATTCTTTTAAGGTTTTGACCGATGTACTGTCCGATCTTCTTTAGCTGTGAATTATTGGACTCGGAGATTTGAATGGCATTTCAAAAAGGCCCCTTTATGTCGAATGTTATGAAGTCTTCCGATTTGTCATCAGCCAGAACGGAAGTAAAGGTCACAAGAATGATCAAACCGGAAGTAGCTAAGTAAAAAATAAAGATATCATCCCTTTCAGATATAAAAGTATTTTTCTTTTAAATAACAGGTTTTCACAATTCATTTTAGTTGTATGAAATTACTGTTATTTATTAGTGTAAATATCGACACAAATGTTGTATTTACGTACACACGCACACCGCACGAGCGCGCACAGGCAAACATATATATATATATATATATATATATATATATATATATATATATATATATATATATATATATTGAAATGTTTAAAAAAAAAATAATAATAAAAAAACAATAACAAAAACTTTCGCTGGCGAAGACTACTATTGAGCGTAACCAGTTATACAGTTTTTTTGAAATTTTCATCTCTATTTTTCTCATTATCTACGGAATTTTTTAATTAAACCTATATGAAATATGTTCCTTATTAAATTGTAAAGACTTTCTATTCTGAAAGAAGTTTTTAAACAAAAAATCTAAAAGAGTTATTTTTAAGTTTTTGTTAAACAAATTCAGATTTTCTCATTATTCAGACATGTATGACAAAGAGGGAGTTGCAAAAAGAGTTGTGGTGTGAGGAGAAATACAAACTGAAATAGAGAGAGAATATTCAGACCTGTAATAATACAAAGAGATAATAATAAAAATAAGATAAATACATTTCAAATTGAAGCGTGTACCTTTATTTTTAAAGCCTATAGTAAAAACATTTTGTTTTACAATTTTCATGCCTTGGATGAAATGCTTTTCTAACTTGTATGTATGTATATATATATATATATATATATATATTGATATTCATATTAAAACATCGTTATGTCGAGTACTGTTAAGATTTCATGATGCTCATTCTATATTCTGCCCCAATGATAAAAGACGCCGGCTTAGTTTCCATGAGGGCAGAGTGTTCTCCTTGCGTCTGCCAGCATAGTGATTGTTCATGCACCCTCGTTCGCACTGAGGATTAAATCCTCAACCTCTTAAAGGATAGCGCTTAGAACTGAATTCTACTTAGTACCTTGCGGGTTGTAGTAGGTTCGAAAATATACATCTGAAGAAAGTCAGAGGATTCATCGGCCGAAGAAATCGAGAAATAACTATAAAAACAGTATATATATATATATACACGTATATATATATATATACACACACACGTATATATATATATATATATATATATATATATATATATATATATGATTGCAACGTCTTGTCAGACGAGTGCCATTCCCTCAGACACTTAAAGTCCATGAGTCCAAAAATGACAATTTTTTATTTTTTAGTCTTACCGATGAATTCACACGCTCAAGCAGGCATGACACTGAACATGGTCATTGCGATCAATTATTACATTCTTCCAGCATTTGAAGCCTCCATGCATCACAACTTTTCCATCGCAACAGGACCATTTTTATAGACAAATGCCGGAGGGAGTATCTATACATAGATGATGTTACAGAGTCTGAGCTTTGTACGACAGCTAAATCTCTCTGTCTCGGTTCAAAATGTTGATATCCAGTAACAAGCAAGAGCAAGATAGCCAGCAACAAGTTAAACTGTAGACCAGCTTAATGCGGGTACTGGTCCCCCGCTTTATGTTTTTTTTTAAATCAGAGATTTGCTTCTCCTAGAAAGATTGCCTTCACCACGGCTTACAGGAGCACTCTCCATCCCAACAAACACATACATACACACAAACACACACGGTGCTAGTTGGCCGTTTACCCAGAAAAAGGGTTCATTCGCCCTTTGGAAGGTCTTGTTTTTAATCCTTCAGGGAGTCTAGCCACCCTCCTCACCAAACAAGTCTGGTAGGGGAACCAGTTTAGTCGCCGATGAGCCGACCATGAGACAGGTAATACTGGGTTACATGGTACCAGTAGCATATGACATGACCTGAGATACACACACACACACACACACACACACACACACACACACACACACATATATATATATATATATATATATATATATATATACTTGTGTTTAAGTCGATACTTTTTCATTTTTTTATTTCTGTTTTTCCTTTTGTTTTCTTTTTAACTTCCTCCGCATCTACTCACCAAAAAGAGAAACAAAAAGTAGAAAAAGTCCACTTATCCACAAGTATATATATATATATATATATATATATATATATATATATATGCATATATGTATATATATACATATATATATATTTATATGTATATTTATGTATATATATATGTGTATATATAAGGTCACCATATATATGTGTGTGTCTATATATATGTGTGTGTATATATATGTGTGTGTATATATAAGGTCATCATACATATATATATATATATATATATATATATATATATATATATATATATATAGTAGTGATATTCAGCCCAAAAATGATAAGGAAAAATTAAGATTTTTGCAAGTAAGAATAAACTGCACCCATTTAACAATTACAAGAAGTCTATCCAACAAGCGATATCCATGACAAATAACTCCCTACTTGAGAATTCCTCCTTCAAACTCTCCGGCTAAACATTCACAGGGAATATGAGCAGGAATAGATATATTGAGAACATAGCAGAGGCTGCTGCGAAGAATGTGGGACCCCTCTATCGTGCTAGAAAACTACTCACACCTTAACATATATATATATATATATATATATATATATATATATATATATATATATAATTGAGGTTGCTATCTTTAAAGGTAGTGTAACCAATGAAATATAACGAGGTTAATACAAGAGTGCTCAATACGGAAGTAGAGCAAGTTACATTTTCAATATCAATTTGTCTTTACATAAGCAGTAATTAGTTGCTACACTCCTGAGCACGTTTCGGTCTTCTATTAATGATCAAGGGTTCCACTTCCGAAAATAAGAGTTGTTGCCTAATGAGGTGTCCAATTACTAAATACTAGAAGACTGAAACATGCTCATGACTGTGTAGCAACAAATTACTGCTTCTGTAAAGACAAATTGAATATATATATATATATATATAAATATATAAGGCCACTATATATATATGATTTTCAGAATGTGAGAGATTGTATATAATAAATTCCACAGCCAAGCAGCGTCGCAGCTCAAAAGAGCCATGGCAGTATACGAACCGGAAGTCAAAGACTCAAGTTTCGCCCTCATCACTTAGACACATCCGAACTCAGGATTCGAAACCCGAGCCTCTTGCATCGACAACCAGTCAATAACCCAAGTCAAGGTCTCACAAGTAGGAGTTTTTAACTCGAAAGGACGACGCCATCCAGCAATGCTAATCAAACGAGCAACTTATAATAGGATTTTCAGAATGTGAGAGATTGTATATAATAAATTCCACAGCCAAACAACGTCGCAGCTCACAAGAGCAATGGCAGTCAACGAACCGGAAGTCCAAGACTCGAGTTTCGCCCTTATTTGGGCTCATCAGTTAGACACATCCGAACCCAGGATTCGAAACCCGAGCCTCTTGCATGCGAGGCAAGCACTCTACCCACTGAGCAAACGCCCCGCACACAAGAATTTCTATTAACCAACACAGATCAAGCAAACCGCGCCGAATATATATATATATATATATATATATGTGTGTGTGTGTGTGTGTGTGTGTGTATGTGTGTGTGTGTGTTTATTAGAATGAGAGCGATAAATTGAAGAAAGAAAGCGCTATTTTATTGATTCGATTATTATTGAAATGTTTCGTATGTTTTATGGTGCCTGTCTCTGCATCTCATTTTTCTTGTGTTTCATCGATAATTGTCCACTTTGACATTCACCATATTTGATATAATTGCATTATGCACGTTAGAATTAGCCAAAGTGTGCGCTCTTTAATATGTTTAACAGTCAGCCGACGGTGATTTAGTTTTACAAAAGACGCCATACGAAAAAGAGTGTCACGCCTTTTTTATTGACGCAAACTTAATCAAAATGCATCTCCTGCTAAAGAATAAGAAAACCCCGACTAAGGTTAAAGGATAATTATGTTATGAGAGAAAAGAAATAGATACTCGTAAATATTAACAGAAACCGGATAAATTAACAGAAAAATGTTTATCTTCTCTTCTTCTCTATATAAATAAAATAAACTCGTTTTTTCTCTATATAAATAAAATGAACTCGTTTTTCCCGTGTGAGTTTGACCTTAATAGGATTAAAAATCACGACATTACATTCAAATGCAATGTCCCCACACTTCAGCACAGAATGTGAGGTGTGTTATAGGCCTTCTGCCCTTACAGTTCCTTGATATTCGTACATTTCTATATTTTTACCGGTGAGAGTTCACTGCCACAATCGGTTAGAATCAATGGAAGTGGTAAAATCTTTTCTCTCTATTCGATTTATACTCCACCCACGAACACTTAGCACCGCTGCAGATACGTACACAGCGGAATATACGAGGAAGACCGGTTTGAGTTCTTAGTTGCTTAAAAAATATGGATTGGCATTTTACATTCCAGTTATTATGTGGGTTACTTGTGCTATTTTATAAATTTCTTCTTTTTTCTTCCCTATATATTTTTTCTCTTTCTGTGTGTGTGTGGGGTTGCGATTCGAAGGATTACTTAAACGAAACGAACTAACATTGGATTCCAGTTTATACAAGAAACTTTAACAGCGTTCTTCAAATCTTGCACCGATTAGTCGTTTTAATATTTTAATTACTGTCTTTATACTTATATTATGTGTGCACTGAGTTCATACGTGATACTAGCGGGGGGAGCTGACTTCCTATTTTCGGATTAGTTCCTTATTCATTATTGATTTCTATACATTTCAGTTCTAAGAGTTTCATTAGCACAATTACTACTACGCTATCAATATTGGAATCAGGCGACATTCAAATTGGTTACCAGACACAACAAAGAAAACAATATAAAAAAAGAAACGAAAATAAACCAAAATTAAAAAAAAAAAAACACGGCCACTTTTCTGGTTTTATTTATTCATTTTTTTTCTTTTTCATTAAAACAAAGAAAAATAACTAAATAAAATCTAATAAACATATTTTCATTATGTTTTATATTGGTTTATATTGGAGGAGATGATATATCAAATCGTGTCATGTGTTATCTAGTGAATGTAAAATATTGTTCTTTTAACAGACAAATAATAAACATATAAATCGTATGTATGTTGTGTAGCGGGGACGGCGTGATATTGACGTGTAAACTGAATCATGTTGTATCAGACTTCTCACACGGGATATTTTTACAGTTCATAGGTAAGAAGAATGATATATGCTTCATACATTTTTTTCTTGAAGAGTTCTTCTGTATCTTCTCACTGCTCCGTGACGAACCATGAAACGATCAGCACCATTTTATTGTGACACCTGCTCTTATTTGTGAAACCATTAAAACAATTCTTTATATTTTTATAATATACGTTTATTACAGCTGTCTCAAATGGTTTTCACAGGAACTGCAGTTTGTCTACATTTTCTATTCTCACAGCTCGCTCCCTAGCTGTCTGTCCACCCGTCCGTCATTTATGTGGGGCTGCCCCCACACATGGTCTTTGCTTGCAGTATCTGCCAGAAAAGATAGTACTATCTTGGCCAAAAGGACAAGAAATGTTGTATTTATTTGCTTTCCCACCGAGTAAATTAGGCACAAGGCCTATTTTTAATGTGAGGCGTGAAGGGGAAATGAGGACCAACTCCCCGGGGAGTAGGGGAGCTGAATAGTAACAATTGGTATGAAGGGTTGCCCCTACATTGACCAAGAGACCTTGGTCAATGTAGGCTGCCGCCACATATGGTCTTTGCTTGCAGTATCTGCCGGAACAGGTACTACACTTTTATCTTGGCCAAAAGTCACAGAAAAGCTGTATTTATTTGCTCCCCCACCGAGCAAATTAGGCACAAGGCCGATTTTTTATGTAAGGAGTGAAGGGGAAATGGAAACCACCTCCCCGGGGAGTAGGGGAGCTGAATAGTGACAGTTTGTATGAAGGGTTGCCCCTACATTGACCAAGGTCACATGGCCTTTGCTTGCAGTATCTGCCGGAACATATACTACACTTTGAGCTTGGCCAAAAGGTCAAGAAAAGCTTAAAAAGCTAAGAACGGCAGCTATTAACAACAGACTTTCGATCTTAACCAAAAAGGCCAAGCACAAAATGTTACGGACAGACCGATAGCCTGACCGACCGACAGAGAGACCGACTTACAGACTGTCGAACCGACGGAGTGACTAATACAGTCGCTTGCACGCGACTAAAAATTAAGAAACAAATAAGATATTCGTAATTGCCTCTAATAATCTAGGCATTGTTTTTACATTTTTATAGAGAACCAAACGGCGTTAGTTCAAATTCAACTTCATAAATTTCATATCATGGCTATTCCCCTGATCCGGCAAAACATCATCTCACATAAATAGAGACCCTTTTATGGCATAGTATTTAATGACATTTGAAAACGCTTTCAAATAGGGGACCTTAAAGTTCCATAGGAATCCCAAAGTACGGATTTTTGCCGATATTATAAAGCTTGACAAGTAGTTTCAATTAGCGGGGGAGGGGGGGGGGCTTTACCGTGTTATAAAATACGCTTAAATATGATATTTTAATTTGTCTAAATTTCGTATATATTATCATAAGGGATGTGACAACAGCATATTCTTTTATTGTTTTGACTCTTGAGTATATATCCGACACAGTGAGACAGTTAATCAACCGAGAACAATATGATTCTATGTTAAAGCATATACGATATCAACAGATACACACTCGAGAGTAAAAACAATGAAAGGAATATGTTGTTGTCCTAGCCCTTATTATAATAGATTTGTGATTTCAAGAGTGAAAAAAAAAGTTAGAATCGAAGCCGAAAGCAACCCGCTAGCATACAAAGCTGATGACGTTACCACTGTATCAACTTGACACACATAGGAAATGGTTAAAAAAATTAAAAATTAAAATTAAACTAAGATAAATGTATGAAAATGTATAACGATTTTTCTCAATTTTGACCCATATATATATATATATATATATATATATATATATATATATATATATATATATATATATAAAGCTGAATGTCTCCGTGTGTGTCTGGCCACGAATAGGCTCCTATATAGTTGACTATTATAGAAAACTGATCACATATAATGATAGATGTATCGAGACACAGGAATGGGTATGCTTGATCTGGCATAATGATGATTCATTAAAATTGTGGGGTCTACGTACACGCCTGGTCCACAAAGTATGGAAATAAAAAAAATTAAAAAATTAAAAAAACTTTTACAAGTGTTTTTGATATAGATGTACATGATAATACTTTGATAAGTATGTTTTAACTTAAATAGGGATGATATAATAAAAGTGTGGGGTCTGCGTTCGCGCCTGGCCTCTATAGAATGGAAATAAGCACACACTTTATTAAAGACTTTTCATATATATCTGCGTAAGTATATTATGATAATTATGTTTCAGTCTGAAGAAATATTGTCTAATAAAATTATGGGGTGTTCATTCGCGCCTGACCTCCATAGAATGGAAATATGTCACAAAATGTAACTAGGTTTTTTAGTAAAGATCCACAGAATATTGTGATAAGTGTTTCAGTGTGAACAGGTCTGGTATAATAAATGATGGGGTTTATCTATTTTATTTTTACTTTCATCATATTTTGTTTTGGTTTTGATACCCCCTAAATTCGAAGCTATCTCTTTACAACCCTTCCTTTTCATAACCTACCATACTTTCATAAATCAGAGTCCATTTTCTGCAGGCTGTTTTTAAACCCAGTTGACGACGAGTACTTTTGCTACTATATATATATATATATATATATATATATATATATATATATATATATAAACAATTGCTCATTGATTTTTACCTTGACAGACAAACGGAGTTAACTTCTTAAAGAGTAAATAAAGTGCCCATAAAAGCATATGCGTAGATTGTATCTATGTATTTAGCGATGACGCTTATATTGTAGTAATCCGAAGATTCTGTTGTTGGCATTGGTTTCCCTGAAATTTTTCTAGTCCGAATTCTTTTGAGAAAGACTTTGTGGATAACGGAAGGGACCACGTGAAGGTTGCCAACATCCTAAGTGAAAGTGATTTTTTTGTGGAACGAACCAGATTCGAAGATGAGACATCCAGGTCGTCAGTTTGCGTCGTTTACAAATAGGCAACCGTCACATATTCTCTTAAGCATTACACTGATAAATGAAACAAAACTGTGACAAAAGAACCGTAAACCCGACTTATCTATCGACTTACATGACCTAAAGCTTGACAATGCTTTTACCTCTCTAAAAATTTAACAGATAAAAGTGCAATGCTTTTTTATTTTCTTCCTTTGAAGATTGTAATGCTGGGTATGGGGCAGCCAAACCAGCTGCCAACATTGCCCCGCTTTTTTTATTGAAACCAACCGAGAGCTCTTTTTAGTATCCTCGCTGTTCCCTTAAGTGCAATTGTCTGAATCTCTTTTGCACTTGGTTCACCAGGAATATTAGTTAGGTAGGACTTCAGGTTCTTCTTCATAAGTCGTGTGGCACCTATGATAACTGGTATGATCGATATCCCCTTTAGGTTCCAGTTTCTTTTCATATCATACATGAGACCTTGGTATTTGGTCTGTTTCTCTCTTTCAGCTCTGTTAAGACCGCCATCATTAGGAACACCCACTTGTATGCGAGCGCATATGTATCAATAATGGAAAATGAATGCTTATAATTCTGCCAATATCAGCATCAGTTCGACACACATTCACATATCTCCAGCGCCAAAATATGTGTCTGCATAAGTATTGAAGCCTTGAAGGGAAGCAACAATAATAATTTAATGCAGAAACATTACGAACCCACGTGTGACGCTATGCAATTCTTCTTTGTGCGTCCATTTTGTTCGATTCCCATATTTTCTTCTATTTTCTAGATTTTTATGGATCTAATTATTTTTATCTGAAAAGATATTAATCGAAACCACTTAAAAATATGCTTAGGCCGGATTGCCAAAATCGTTTATTTTGTGAACGCTATTCACATTTAATTTAATTTATAAAATAATTTAAGAGATATAAAAGATCTTATTTATGGGGAAATATATTTTCTTTTTCTTTATTTTCAGAAATCTTATTAACTTAGTTACAATCGCGTAGATACTTAAAAAAATATATTGGTAATTGATTTTGACGGACATTTTTAAGACAGTAGGGGTGTGGGTTGAGACGCATATAACATGCGATCCTCATATCCGCACCAATTCGAACTGGTGCATCTGTTACTAGTCTCTTACTCCTGGAAGGGTTCCAAAAAAGTGTCCAACCAGATAGGTCTCGAAATGTCATCTAAACTTCAACGTCAGTCCAATCGACGAAACCACTGCATCCACCTGCCTGTTTTACAAGGATTTTAATAATGGATGCTCGTACGAACTACAAGCCCTTGTACTCCTCATACGTAAATACTCCTGACAAGCAGCAAAGTCGCACCCCTACATTCCTAGTTGTAAGAAAGCCTTCAACTCTAGTAGTTTTTTCCCTAAAACTTTTAGACTTTTGAATTCTATTCCGGGTTCCTGCTTCGCCAACTGTACTGGCATGCAGAAGTTCAAGTTTAATGTAAAAAGACGTCTTGCTGCTCAAATCCCTACATTGTATCCCTGTAACTTATGTCCCAGATAGTAGCCATCTACATCAAAGGTCAAAGTGGCACTATGTTTTGTTTGAGTTGAAAATTAAATATTAAAAAAAAAAGAGAAACAATGTTTGGGATAATAAACCATGGATTTGTTAATGAATTTAAAAATTCTATTCGCTTTTCAACCCTATTTGGCACAGATGAAAATAAGTCTACTGACTTGTTCATCAAGATTGGCTCATTAATTTCCAACAGTTTTTAAAGACCTGGAAAATAGGATATATGTAAGTAGTTCTCAGGCGACATAAATTTGAACAAATGCACTGAGGACAATGCCAAGGTCGTGGAAAAGAAGTTGGACTATCACTTTAATCCAATATATAAAAGGCTATATGTATGTATGTCTGTCTCCATGTTATATCTTCTCCGAAACTACAAGTCGCAGATCGGCGCTAGGGGCACCAAATGATTGGGGTTTTAACGGAGCGTCCTTTTATAAGTCATAAGCCGATTAAAATAGTTTTTAAAGGGGTCAAAAATTGGTCAAAATTGAAAAAAATAATCGTTATACATTTGGTACATTCATCTTAGTTTATTTTAAATTTTAATTTAATTCTAATATCTGTCTCTCTCTATATTTTTAAACTCTTTCTCCACCAGCCTTAATCTAAAACTAAAAGTTGAACAGCGGCACTAGGAGTCTCAAATGATTTGGTTTTTATAGACCGTTCTTTTTATAGGTCTTTGGCCGGTTAAGATAGTTTTTAAGAGATAAAAAATGGATCCAAATTAAAAAAAAAAATACTTATACATTTTGTACATCTCCCGTAGTTTATTCTTAAATTTACATTTTTAATCAGTTCATATGCGTGTCATGTTAGTAACGTCACCAGCTTTAAATGTTACAATTTTGCTTCCAGTTTCAATTCTAGCTGATGGCACCCAAATACTTTTTTTTACTTTTAAAATCACGACTCTATAATAATATATACGAAATATGAACAAATTAAAATATCATATTTAAGCGTATTTAAAGACCGGGCTAAGCCGGATGCTTCCTCTGCTCTTGCTAAAAGAAAAGGTTATATGTCTATCTGTCTGTCTATCTGTCTTACTATTTTTAAACTTTATCTCCCCCGAAACTAAAAGTCGCAGTTCGGCGGTATGAGCCTCACATGATTAGGTTTATTAGTACCGTTCTTTAATGTGTCTTTAGTCGATTAAAATAGTTTTTAAGGGGTAAAAATAGGTCACAAATCGAAAAAAAAAATCCTTTTAGTTTATTTCTATTTTTTAATTTTTAATCAGTTCATATGCGTGTCACGTTCGTACAGTTGTAACGTCAACGACTTTGAATGGTACGGGCTCGGTTTCGATTCTAGCCGATTGCACCTAATTGCATTTTTTTCCCTTTTGAAATTACGATTCTATAATAATATATACGAAATATGGACGAATTAAAATATCATATTTAAGCGTATCTTACAACTGGGCAAGACCCACCTAGTTATAAAATAATACTAGCAACTCACAGTATTCGATATCATTTAGGTAGATTAACCAATCACTAGCCTCTTTGTATACGGCATAATCATGTTGACACACCGGTTCCCGTTTGATCACCAAGGTTAAGCAACGTTGAGCCTGGTCAATACTAAAATGTGTGAATATTTGGGAATACCAGGTGCTGTATGTGCTCTCCGCTTATCGCAACATAATTTTAGATGATCCTCGATTTTTCTTTGTCCCTGGAATCAAGCAGTGCCGATTCAGGAGATTAGAGGCGTGGTTGTGGATTACGCAACAATTGCCACACAATTACATGCACAGCATTACTGAATGGATTACCGTGTGGGAATTCCAGATATGAGCTAATCGCTTATCTCAGCGTTGTTTCTCGCCGTCCTGGACTTCTGCTTGCTATTGGACTCAAGCGGTGCCGATTCTGAAGAGATGTGGTCGTGGGTTGCGGAAACTTTGCCTCATAATTACACACACAACCTTACTAAATGGGTGACCATGTGGGAATTTCAGGTGTTATATGTGCTATCAGCTTATCTCAGCGTTGTTTCTCGTCGTCCTGGGCTTCTGCTTGTCACTGGACTCAAGCGGTGCGGATTCAAGAGAGTTGGAGATTGCGTAACCCTTGCCTCGAAATTACACGGGAAGCTACTTTTACAGCGGGTATCCTTTGTCTCTTGAGACTGAATTGAGTCATCGATCGATCGAAACTCTTTTTTTTCGGCAAGGTCCAAACAAGTCTCAAATATAATAGGCGCCGCACTGTCAACCAACTACACCTCTCTGTCCCATCACAGCAATTTCGCATCCTCTTCCTGATTTTTGCAAGTACCTTATTTCTATGTGCTTAAACAAACAATTAGCACTGATTCCCCTTCGACGTTAATACCCCTGACATACCCGACTAGAGTAAAACGCTATGGCTTCAGTATAGCCGTTCACTGATGCCGGAGAATCTTCAACCCTAAAAGTTTCTTTCCTCCAACTGCTAGACTTTAGAATACCTCCTTATTGTATCTTGCTGCAACCTCTGCACATCGTGGCAATGTTTCACATCCTTGCCTGTTTTACAAGTGCATAAATGGAATGTGCTCCGATGAACTCGTAGAA
>NC_136511.1:1222500-1282500 GCF_053919585.1 Euprymna scolopes
AAGTGCAATAAATAATTAAAGAAAAAAAAACTTACTTATTATAGCGTGAGGGGACCCAACTTTGCCCGGTTATAAAATACGCTTAAATATGATATTTTGATTTGCCCAGATTTTATATAAAATATATAGAGTCGTGATTGTAAAAGTAAATAAAAAATATTTGGGTGACATTAGTTAGAACTTGAACCAAAAGCAAAAGTGTAGCATTCAAAGCTGGTGACGTTACCACCGCACTAACGTGACACGGATATGAACCTATCTAAAATTAAAAATTAAAACTAAACTAAGATGAATGTACAAAATGTGTCACGATGTTTTTTCAATTTTGAGCCATTTTTAATCTCTTAAAAACTATTTTAACCAGCTAATGACCCACAAAAACATTCCATAAAAAAATCCAATCATTTTGGGGCCCCTAGCGCCGCTCTGCAATTTTTTGTTTCGGGGATGATATGAGATTATAGAGTCACGATTTCAAAAGTAAAAAACAAAAAAATGATTATTTTGGTGCCATCAATTAGGATTGAAATCGGAACTGTAGCATTCATCAGTGGTGAGGTTACCACTGTACTAACGTGATAACCATATGGACTGGGTAAAATAAACTAACATAAATGTACAAAATGTATTACAATTTTTCTAAAACATTAACGCATTTTGAATACTTACACTATTTTAACCGGCTAAAGACCCATAAAAGAACGGCCCATAAAAAATCTAATCAGTTGAAGCTCCTAGCGCCGCTCTGCGACTTTTTGTTCCGGAGGAGATAGAGTTTGAAAATATGGAGACAGACAGCAGACAGACAGACAGACAGACAAAGTAGGTTTTATAAAATAGATTAGTCTGTTGGTTGTATGGTACGTCTTTACGTGTTTTGTTGAATGGTATACACTGATTAAACAACTCATCAGAGACGCACATAAGAAAAATACAGTTCTTTGTGGCAAATGACAATAGGTGGTAAATAGAAATCTTTGATAGTCATACGATAAAAAAATTAAAAAAACTTACTTGTTAGGTTATTCAGACATCTTCTCCCTTCCCCAAACAAACTCTAAACACATATGCTACCAGGAGAAAATTAATGATTTTATGGCGTTATTATTTATTATTTATTATTTCTAATTTTTCTTGTATTTTAGTTTCAAAGTAAAAGGGCGATAACTCAGTCAAAAATTTTTCATCTGTTTATCATCTGTTTTACGAATTCGCATACGTGAATGGTTCACATGATATTACTTACGGTAAGAATAAGTAGGTTTGAAAACACTTTTTAAAGAATGTGTCAAGCTGGCCTAAAGGTTATCGTACTTGACTCACTGTTTTTAAGTTTTAGTTTCGGTCTCAGCTCAAATATATTGTTTTACTAACAAGAGGAGAGCTGTTTAGAAAAAAACATAATACTGGCATGCGCATGTCTCAGTTTCTGCATAAATTAAAATATATTATTTATGCGTATTTTACGACCAGGCAATGTCGAGCGGCCCGCAAGTATATGATCTAAACCATTATACAGATTTGAAAAATCTTTCGCTATTTTTTGTTTGAACAGGTTGTGCACTGACATGAGCATTTTCTTGACAGTTTTCTAACCATTGCTACTCCCGTGTAAGTTCATGACAGATTAGAAGCGGATGATTTTGTATGGAGATCAGGCAAGACTAGACATGAGTTATTTGATGCCAGAAGCTAAGAAATTACTACTTCAAGGTCAGTGATAAATGTTGATAGATTACGACCTAGAAAAGAGCAATTCTTTCCAGACGGATTATATTCACCTCGACTGAAGATTTTCAACTATCCCCTAAGTGCTCGCCTGCACACTCATGTTGAAACACAGGCTCTCGCCAGATCACCGAAGTTAAGCAACATTGAGCCGGGCCAGTACCAGATGGGTGACCATTTGGGAAGACGAGACGTTGTATGTACCGCGAGGTAAAATATCAGGTTGAGAAACTGGTGCGGTCTATCCTTCTCTCGAGGGAAGATGGTACTCTCTTAAGCCGTGGTAAGCAACTCACCTAGTGATGGCGTTACGATAAAAAACTACTCTTGATAGCCCTGGTGAAGCGTCAAGATTGGAATTATACTACAAACTCGTGTAGTGAGTTCAATCTAAGCTGCGGCCACGCTGGATGGATGAGGATGAATTCCAATGTATTGTCCTACCTTGCTAAACTTTCATAAAATAATTTAAAAAAAGACACTTGACTAGGTGTAACAACTCTATATATGTGCCTAAATCTAAACACAGATCCGATGAACGAAGCTTCTTTCCCAGAACTACCCGCTTTTTGGAATACTGTTTTGCAGGTCTGTTTTCCGGTTGAATACAACACGGTAGCCTTCAAATCCCATGCAAATACGTAATTGTAGGACCGTCCCCATAAATAATCAAATTATACACAATTTATACCATTAGTGAAAACTACACTACCATCTAACAATCATTAACCTCATCCTCGAGTTTCTATCGGTTCTTGATAAGGGGTTACTGTCAAGTAAAAAAAAACACTAGAAAGCCATAAGGCGGTTAACACGTGCTACTTGTTGCAGATGTGAGACCTAGAACTGTTCATTTACGCATAGCTATCGCTAAAGAAAGTTGGGGTTTGCACGAGCGCTTGCGAGGCATATTTTCTTTTATCCACCACTTTTTAGGGGCGGAAGATGAACTTGTACGAGCGTAAAGCATGACGAAGGACACGATTACTCGCCACGATTTACATGTAATTCGTGATGAGTTAGTCTGTGCATTCATAGAAAACATTAACAAATAGTAAGTTTATACGCCGGAGAATAACACCTATTTATGAATAAACAAAACCAATATAGTTGTGCACGCACTGACTTTTTTTAAATGTATTTACTGAATGCCACTGCATTTATCCGGTGTTGCTCGAGAGATTATACTTTCATTTTTGTGTGTTTTAAAAAAAAAATTTGAAGTGTGTATATGAAATTTGCGCTTTATAGAAATATCCAAACTACTGTTCCAATCCCGAGTATTATTCCCACAACGTTCCTGCCGATGTAACATCCAACCTTCATTAGGCGTATCATGTCGAACTCGGGAATCGTTTTTTTTTTTTTTTTTTTAGGGGTGGAGTCAAACTCGGAAATCTTTTTTATCGAATTCGCCAATCTGCACAGAATTTCGAAGGACACGCTTTTATTTAATAAACGGGGGTAGCTTGCTCTCGTTCCGTTCGCCATGACCAGGTAAAATCTTGAGCAATTCACAGTTGTATTCTTTGTGTTCCTAGTATCTCCAGTACTGAAGTTTGAACCTTCAACCTCCAAATGAGTGCAGCGTAAGGTGTGTCAGAGACTTCGTGAAAAATATTGAATAATTCGCCCCCCTGTATTTCCAAGCTTATAAATACTCGAAAAATGTACTGCAAACCCTATTTTTTTTTTCAATTAAAGGAGCAGTGACCAATGTTTAATTGAAAACAAAAAAAAGAAGAAAAAACAACGTGATTTTTTTCTAAAAAAAAAAGGTTTTAAACTTCGGACTTTACAGGTAAATTTCTAAAAAACACTTCTTTTTTTTAATTTGAATATATTATTTATTGATTTTTTTTATCTTCAATTTGTGATGTATAAAACTTTGGTGAGTAAATTAATTATTTACTTTTTAATAGAAATTTCAAAATGGGGGGGGCGTGAATTAAAAAAAAACGATTGTCTAAAATATTATATTTGGTTTATTGGAAAAGCATAAAATTTCACATTGATCCTAAAAATATTGTAAAAATAGAATCAATAGAAAAAATTGGATAGATTTTTAAAGTTTAAAGATTGAAAAATACTGAACTCGTAAAATTCAATTGATTTCATTACTGTTTTTTTTTTAAATAAAAAAGCAAATATTTCTATTACTTTAAAACAACTTTAATAGTTTATTTTGGAAGTATAATCCATAAAGAAAATAAACAACCCACCTTTAAAGGAGAAATTACGAGCTTTTTTTATATTTTATTCGCAGTTTCGTGTTAGGGGTGTCAAACATTCCAAAAAAATTCTGATATACCTAGTGCAGCGTAGAACTGAATTTTATTTTATTACAGATGAAGTGGAAGCTGAAGGTTCAATACTTAGAATACAATCTCATACTTATGAATTCTACTGACGAAGAATAGCATGATATTTTCGTGGATTAAATAAAATGTGGCGTTGGAATTTCCGCGCAAATTCCAAGTTCGACAAGAAACACCGGAAGCAAAAACGTTTTGGGAATAACACTCAAGGTGAGAAGAGTAGTCCGAATAATAATAATAATAATAATAATAATAATAATAATAATAATAATAATAATAATTAAAAGAAGAAGAAGAATGAGGATGATGCTGATAACAACAATAAAAACAACAATGACAATAAAACAACAATAATAATAAAAACAACAACAATAACAATGATAATAATAAGAACAACAATAATTATAATGATAATAATAAAAATAAAAATAACAACAATAACAACAACAGTTATAATAATAAAAACAACAATAAGAATAACAATAATAACAAAAACTATAATAATAATAACAACAAAAACAAAAAATAATAACAACAACAATAACAATAATAACAACAACTATAATAATAACAACAATAAAATAACAATAATAATATAGAAATATAGAAAAAAGTAATAATAACAAAAACATCAACAATAATAATAACAACAACAATAACAAGAAGAACAATAATAATAACAATAATAATGATAACATAAACAATAACAATAATAATAATAAAAGCAACAGAACAACAAAAAACAACAATGATAATAATAATAATAACAACAGCAACAAAAATAATAATACACACAATAACTACAATAATAACAATAATAATAACAGTAATAATAATAATAAAAATAATAATAACTATAATAATAATGAAATAATAATAACAACAATAATAATAACAATAATAACAATAATAATAATAAAAATAATTATAATTATAATAACAATAATAATAATAATAATTATAATGATAAAAATAATAATAACAACAACAATAATAATAATAATAATAATAATAATAATAATAATAATAATAATAATAATAATAATAATAATCAGAGAAACAAGACGACTATAAATATTTGGGAATTCTGGATTCTGGAAGCGGACACCATCAGAGCAACAAAAATGAAAGAGAAAATTGGAAAGGAATACCTCAGGAGAAACCAAATTATATAGTAGAAACCTAATAAAATGTATAAATATATGGGCAGTATCACTATTAAGATACTCTGGACCGTTTATAGGATGGACAAAAGAATAACTGAGACAACTCGACCAGAAAACCAGGAAACTCATGACCATGCATAGTGCACTATATCCAAAGGACGATATTGACAGAGTCTACGTGAAAAGGAAAGACGGTGGGAGAGGAGTGATCTGTATAGAAGACTGTGAAGGACACGAAAAAAGAACTAGAAAAATACATAATGCAAAACACTGAAAGGATAATTATGGCAGCGAGAGACACTGAAAAAAAAAACAAATCAGAAAACAGAGAGAGACAAACTACAAAACGAGAAAAGAGAAATGGGAAGAGAAACAACTCCACGGAAGATTCATTAGAATGACAAAATATGAGAATAACGAAAACACCTTGACATGGATGCGAAAAGGACATATAAACCGAAAAACTGAATCTCTAATAACTGCAGCACAAGATAACTCGATAAGAACCAACCATATCAAAGCTAGGGTCGATATAACAAAAGAATACAGCAAATGCAGACTATGTGGACAAAGAGACGAATAATAATAATAATAATAATAATAATAATAATAATAATAATAATAATAATAATTGCAGCGTTTTTTCAGAGATTTACCCACGAGTTGAACTTTCAAATATTAATGTCGAATTTGGAAACACGAACGTAATTTTGGACTGAAATTAATACAAAAATGTGCGCAGTTTCTTCATAAAATGTCACAACGGTGATTGTTATGCCGTACAAAAGAAACAACAAAAAAAATCACCCAACCAACCTGTATGGTTAGGTTTGTGAAATATACGCCCCCAAACTATGTAATCGATCCGAATTAATCTGAAATCATATTTTTCTTCAGTGAAATGTACATAATTTAATCCATTTTGAACATGCCCTTATCAACAGAGCGGTTTTCGGTAAAATGTGTTTCTGAGTGATAAAGAACTAACATTTAAAAATATCAATTTTCCACTCAAATGGGATTTCAAAGTTGTCGGTTATAGACGGTACGAAAAGGCCAATCTTGAATATTTTATTTGACTGCGTAGAGAGACAATCTCAATGACTGATTCATAAGAGAAGCAGCCAATATCCAGTAATGTTTCAATATCATTGCATTGAAAATGACCAAAAAGACGAAGGCTAATCTTTATTACTTAGCTAACCTAAAACACTAACCTAGCTAACCTTACTTAGCTAACAAAGAACTTTGCTAACTTACTTAGCTAACTTAAAACTTAACTAAACTAGAACTTAGCTAACCTTACTTACTTAGCTAACGTAGAACACTAACCTAGCTAACCTTACTTAGCTAACATAGAAAACTAACATAGCTAACCTTACTACTTAGCTAACATTAATTACTTAGCTAACCTAGTATACTAACCTAGCTAACATTACTTTGCTAACCTAAAAGACTCTATTACTTAGCTAACTTAGAGCACAATAATTTGTGAAGATAAAAAAAAAACTATATAAAACGATACTACATGTTACCTGGATTTACAATAAATTTATATTATAAGCAATGTTAAATCTGACCAGTACTAAAATGGGTGACCATTTAAGAATTAAATGTCCTGTATGTGCTCTCTGCTTATATCCGCATTGTTTCCAGTCGTCCTGGACTTTTTGCCGCTGAACACAAGCAGTGCTGATTCAGGGGAAGTGTGGTTGAGATTATGCAATGCTTGCCTTACAATTTCACGCGCAGATATCATTACAGAGGATAACCATTGTCCTTCGGGATGGAATAGATACGAAGACGACAACAATACTTATTTTTACATAAGAATCACCGCTTATCAAGACCCAAAGGCCACTCGAGGATAAGGGGTAATAGCTATAAAATGTTCGGTGAGATGGTACCGTAATGATTGAGAGTGATGAAAGTTGGGTAGAATATTATGATTTAAGAGGATAGCTAAACAAGAATTTGTTTAAATTTGACTTGAAAACGACCCAGCGGTGTAGAGTGCAACACAGAAGTGGTTCGAGGAAAGAAACTTTTTCGTGCATTAACCTTTAGTATTTGATGTAAAGGCGAAATTTTAGCTGGTGTTTAAACTATACGACTGTCTGCGACAAATGTCCTACAGGGTGATCCCTAGATCAGTATGCGCCATTGTTAAGTTGTGGTGTGATGTTAATATATATGTCCTATGATTGTGTGTTGTGTTAATAAATGTCTATTGTAGGGGTTCTTCTCTATCTGAACCCTAGGTTATCGTGTTGTAGTCTATTTACGTTCCGTGATCATCTTAGTGTGTTGCTTGCGTATGTCAGACATAACATAAACGCATACATGTTTTTCAACATACTTCATAAACTTTTCAACTGCGTTGTTGGTGTTTTGATCCGCCTGGGAATTTCATCTGTACTTCAATAGAAACTGGAACCTGCGAACAAATGCATTTCAGCTTCAAGACGATGGTTGGTTTTATATTGTTTTTTTTTATTACTCCTCAGGAGTCGATCACAGAAGAATGGGATATGAATATATTTGCTTAGGAGGTTAATTCTAGCATCGATTTTAAAACACGTAAGCTCACCTCCCCGCTGAGGGGGGACGCCCTGTTAAACTGTCCGTTCTGTTTGATGTCCTCTTTTCAACTCATCTATTTTCTCAGCTAACCAGAACACGTGACAACAGATACGTACTTACAGACACAAAATACATCTGCTTTTAATAGTTGCTGTCCATGTATAAATATTATTATCGCACGCATGGGAACTTGTTCTATGTAAACTTATGTCACGTAAAATGTTGGATATATTTACGTGACAGTGTACATTGGAAATCAGAGGTGTGCATACACGCACATTTCAGGTGAGGTTCACCTACATTTTTGTTCCCATAAAAATGACCGGAATTGTAATTAACACGAAAACAAATAAGTGTTAAATTCCAAAGTCAGAAGTTATGAATTGTGCAATGAAAAAAGTGAATGTAATTCTTGATATCTACAATACAATGTCTTATATATTGCTATAAAAGAGAAAAATAAACAACAGAAAACAGAAGAGTGCAAACAATTGGCGAGCGTAATTTGGCATCTTGACATGTATTCGTCGGCGACCTACACACAGAAACGAACCACTTATGACTAAAGCCCCTCTCTTTATAAGCTTAATTGTAAATAAAACTCATACTGTGAAATTCGTTTGTGTTGATTTTAAGAATAGCGACAAAAGAATTGTCAGTGTGTATATATAATAAATTATATATACATTAAATAACGCAGCAGGCGACAATTTGTGTTGCGAACAGATGAACATTAATTCTTTTCATCTTTAAAATTGCCGAATGACACGCAAGACAGTTAATAAGCTTTGAAGTTAGGGAATGTTCATTTTTGTTACAGAATATCCGAAAGAGATGATAATGATGATGACGATGATGATGATATAAACGTCATGGGTAATTCGAGTTTGAAGTAAATATCTCATGATTTCATTAAAATTTAGGGCCTCATCGTTCTAGCAAGTCACTTGTGGTCGGAGATGTCTGATAAGGTCATTAGGGCTACAAACTCTGGCGATTGTTCGTTCGTATGGTTGTAACAAATCCCCAGGTACGAGTTGGCTGTCAGTGAACTGAATTAAAGATGGTCGAAATTCCGATATGAACTTCAGACTTTACATTTTCAATGCTATCGATTTATAATTTCTGGTCGAATATCAAAGAGTTCTTTATGAAATAGAAACTGTCACGAATACAAATCATCTATAGTTTATTCGTACTTGCTCTCTCTCTCCCGAATCTCTCTCTCTCTCTCCCTCTCTATCTCCAGTCCCGCCCTCTATCTATCTTCACATATAAATAACTGGTTGGTTCTGCGCTACGAAATAGTTTCTCTAAAAACATATGGAAATTTTGAGATGTTGAAACAATAAAAAAGCTGAAAAAAAAACCCTGGGAATTTTAAATGCAGATGTATTGTTATCCATTATATATATATATATATATATATATATATATATATATATATATATATATATATATATATATATACTTATACATATATATATATATATATATATATATATATATATATATATATAGTAAGTTATAAAATGTATATGGCAATTAAGCTACACTGAATATTCCGCGTTTCATCCATTCTAGGATTATTCAGGCTTATGCGCATAAGCCTAGACTGGATGAAACGCGGAATATTCAGTGTAGCTTAATCGCCATATACATTTTATAACTTACTAACTAACTCTACCTAGGTATTGAGCACTTTTGAAGTAAATACTTAAAGTTTACGCATAAATCTATACTTTCGTATATTAATTTTATTTTAAAGTAGTTATATATATATATAGTCGTCAGTTATATATATCGTTGTCGTAGTTATATATATAGTCGTCAGACTTGAACAGAAGTAGTTATTATGATTACACACACACACACACACACACACACACACACACATTCCGATACAATTACCGATTCCGTGCTAAATTCCCGATTCCGATATAATTACCGATTCTGATTCCGATTCTTTATAAATCTCTAATTGTTTACCTGTAAGATTGTTATTTCCGCTGATTTTCGTAGAAACACATGTTAAATATGCAGACATTTACCTAAACGTCAAAATACACTTGTGGGGGATGAACTATCGATTTTAGCTTTACAAGTATTTTAAAATCAATAAATATTTATTGTTTTATCATTATTACGAGCAACGGAAGATTTTGGTTTAAACAATATCAAATAAAAAAAGACAATTAAAAGAATCGTTTTGGTATCGGAAGATAGGCATCAATTTTTCTGATTCCGATACCGTCAAATATTTACATTTATTTTATTACCGTTTTATCTGTTTACTTACACATGTTTCAGTTACCGAATCGTATTAACGATCCAGCAACTTCGTCAGACTTGAACAGAAGTAGTTATTATGATTACACACACACACACACACACACACACACACACACACACACACACACATCTATATATATAAAAATGTAACTGTTGGTTCGTTCGGAATTAATTGTCTGAAAACCACTGGACGGATGGCTTCCACGTTTTGGTATAATATGTTTACTATATTCATGTGTGTTTTTATATATTTCTTTTTAATTATAACATTATACTTAATTTTTCTATGATAAATAGGTGGATTTCTTTGTACCGAGAGGCTATTTTTTTTATTTAGGGACAATTATTTATTACCGCTTCCTGTCACGTGACCAGTGTTACAATTTAGCGGTTTTCCTGCTAGATCTGGAGATTTTGTTTACAATCTAGCGGGAAATTCTAGAAAATCTGGAGGTATTTGGCACCCACACAACCGCATTAGATTATTAAAAAATAAAGAAAAGCACTTGAAAATACTTTAAAACATAAAATAAACTCATTCATGTAAGTAAAAAAAAGTAGCATTTATTGCCTTTGGTAACAATTATTTATTGATTATTTGTTTTGTTTTTCACCTTTTTTTCGATTAACCATTCTTAAATCTCACTATAAAATCGATTTTTCCAAGTACATTTTAGGTGGGGGGGAGCATTCCAACTCCCGAAGTTTAGTTTAAAATACGATCTAAAAGTGTAAAAAGCAAGAAACAACAGCAAAAAAAAAAAAAACAACAAAAAAAACGGGTTTGTATTACTGTACACATAGATTGGAAAAAGTTGTCAAAAAACAAATATATAACAAATAAATGTTATCAAAGGCAAGATAAGTTACTTTTCTGCCAAACTGAATATATTTTTCGTGTTTTTATTCAATGTAACATATTTATTCAGCTCGAAAAACATACAGTGTTTACCGATGTATTCGAAAATTCAAGATGGCGTCTCACACCGTATTTAACACCGTAAGTTTGGAAAAAGGTATTATAAATAAAAAACTATACAAAATACTATTAAAAACCCGTCGATTATATGTCAACCTATGTCACAGTAACATGAATGTAGCGAGTTTTTAACAGTATTTTATCCGGTTTTTTATTTATAACATCTTTTCCCAAACTTACCGTGGTAAAGAGAGAATCAGACTCCATCTTGAATGTTCCAATACATCGGTAAACACTGTATGTTTTTCGAGCTGAATAAACATGGTACATTGAATAAAAATACGAAAAATATATCCAGTTTGGTAGAAAAGTAACTTATCTTGCCTTTGATAACATTTATTTGTTATATATTTGTTTTTTGACAACTTTTTCGAATCTATGTTTATGATATTTTTTTAAAACAATATCTTTCAGTGCTGGTAGTAATAATAATAAAACAATATTTATTGATTTTAAAACTAAAATCAATCGATTTTATTTAGAAATTCTGTAGATCTACCCCAAGATTGGTTTTACGTTCGCGAAAATATACGCACATTTATAACCTGACTCAATTGTAATCAGAATAAAAGAACCTTATAGTTAAATATTCAGACATTTATAAAGAATCGGAATCGGTAATCGTATCGGAATCGGTAATTTAGTACGGATTCGGTATTTAATCGGGTAAATTATTGGAGACGAGATACAGACGCATGTCCAAAGATCTACTGACTGTACTTAAAAAAAATCTTCCAATGGAGTTCAGTCACGAATATCCGTCTTACGTACTACAAAAATGCTAGTTTTATTTTGGTGTCTTAAACTTCTCCCGCCTATTTTTTGCCGCTGCTGATGAAATCTTGTCAATATTTATTGTCAATTTTAATAAAATGAGTATCGTTTCCGAAACGATCTTACCCTCAAGTTAATGTTGTTTGCTTTTCCTTTTGAAACTGATTCATTATTTATAATTATTGATCTCTTTACTCAATATTAATGTAGCTCTAGGAAACATATCCCAATGTATCTTATTGTTTTGACATGTTGAATGGATAAAAAGTATTAATACATTTAGTAATGCATTAATATAAACTTTGCTCTTTAGACTCCAGGTCTAATTCCCTCTATAATATATTAGTCCAAAATGTTTTAAATAATAATAATAATAATAATAGAATAACAATAAAAAAAAGTCTTTCGCTAGTGAGGACTACTATTGAGCGTAACCAGTTATACACTCCTTTTGAAACTTTCATCTCTATTTTTTTCGTTATCTACTGAATTAGTCCTCGCGTGAAAGCACAGGACACAAAATGTTTTAAATAATAATAATAATAATAATAATAATAGAATAACAATAACAAAGTCTTTCGCTAGCGAGGACTACTATTGAGCGTAACCAGTTATACACTCCTTTTGAAATTTTCATCTCTATTTTTTTCGTTATCTACTGAATATTTTTGAAGAAACCTATATGAAATATATTCCTTATTATATTGTAAAGATTTTCTATTCTGAAAGAAGTTTTTTTAAAAATTAATCTAAAAAGGTTATTTTAAAGTTTTTGTAAAATAAATTCAGATTTTCTTATTATTCAGACATGTATGACAAAGAGAAAGTTGCAAAAAAGAGTTGTGGAGTGAGGAGAATTACAAACTGAAACAGAGAGAATATCCAAACCTGTAATAATACAAAGAGGGGATTGCAAAAATGAGTTGTGGTGTGAGGAGAAATACAATCTGAAATAGAGAGTAGGAGAGTTTTTATAAATACATACAAAATCACATTCATCTTTTTTTAAATCCAAATTAATAAATCAAATAAAATATAATCTTAAAAAGATAGGATACAAGTTAGAAAAGCATTCCACCCAAGGCATGAAAATTGTTAAACAAAATGTTTTTACTATAGGCTTTAAAAATAAAGGTACAAGATTCAATTTGAAATTTATTTATCTTCAAAGTGCACTTTTATACATTTTACAAAGTAAGGTATTGAATTTGCATACTTTGTAAAATTTATAAAAGTACACTTTGAAGATAAATAAATTTCAAATTGAATCTTGTACCTTTATTTTTAAAGCCTATAGTAAAAACATTTTGTTTAACAATTTTCATGCCTTGGATGAAATGCTTTTCTAACTTGTATATATATATATATATATATATATATATATATATATATATATATATATATATATATATATATATAGTTTTGGAAATAATAAGCGGAAGTTTCTCAAGAGCTCTTTCGGCTATCATCTCATCAGGAGAAAATCGATAGCGTACAAAATAATATTATGTCGAAAATAAAGAGTTCCAATGGGGAACTAATTGAATGTGCCAAAAGTACGGGGACACTAAAATAAATTTGTTTAAGTTTAAAAAACGATTAAAATATTGACCCAACGAGGAAAAAAAACGGGAGAAAAGATTCAACGTTCCCCAAAGAGAAACAATGCGTTGGATGTTTCCTTTTGCCGGCACAAAGAAGGTTGACGCACCGCAATAGAGACAGACTCCAAAATCTTTAAATGGTTTCTTGAGCCCGCTCTCTATGTAGCACCTCGAACCATTCTATTTTATATCTATCGGCACAGCACGGGCTGTCAACCAAATGCTGGCCAATAGCAAAAAAAAGTTCCCCATTGAAACTCTTTATTTTCGACGCAATATTATTTTGTACGCTATCGATTTTCTCCTGACGAGATGATAGCTGAAAGAGCTCTTGATAAACTTCCGCTTATTATTTTCAAAACTGTATATAAATTCTGTACCTCTAAACATTTATTTAAATATATATATATATATATATATATATATATATATATATATATATATATATATATATATATATATATATATATATATATTACAGAGGAAAGTAGACCTGGAGTCTAAAGACAAGAGTTTATTTTAATGTATTAATAAATGTATTAATACTTTTCAAAGAACAGTTCGAATCCTTCGATTGTTGTTAATCGTGACACCCTGCACTGAAGATTCCCGAAAGGATGAAACACTAGTGTCTTTAGGTATTTAATTATCATAGTAGAAAAATAATTATCTGAGCCCCTTTAAGAAACTCGTTTCTTATCGTTGAGCACCTTCAGTTGAATTAAGTCGGTCAATTAAGCTCTTATGCATAGATCATCGTATAATGATTAGATCACTGTGACTGACGTAAAGAACATTTAAAATTAAAATGTTAAAATTCAACGCTATTTCTCGCGGTTAATGGAAGTCGATTGGATGCAGTCTTTGCTAATCGAGCCCGAGCTGGCTCGTGTTGCCGGGTTCGGATCTGTCGACTGGTGTTAATCCTGACATCCGGCACTGAATATTTCCGAAAGGATGAAACACTAGTATCTGTAGTAATTTATTTATTGCGAACTATTATTGTCATCTTTATTAGTTGTTGTTTCACGACGTTTCGGCCAACTATTCCTCCAGCCTTCGTCAGGTGGTAACCGCGACGGATAGGAACATCGAATCACCTAACTGCATTCTCAACAATCACTGCCATCCATCGTTGTTGTCGTCCCACCACGTTTTGGCTAAGTAAGCCTCTGTCCGACTTTGGGTAGGATTGAACCCGCTATCTTCATAAAATGCTCATCTGAAACCGTAGAGATTCAACGTCTCTATCAACTGCGCCACGGGCCCGAATAGGGGATCAAGGTTGGATTTTTTGATCTTATAAATCCACGTTTATTTATTATCTGATCTTCCATGGTCGGGGCCGTACCGAATGGTATATATATATATTATTTTAATTGGAATTCATTATTGAGATGAGTATTATTTATAATTATTTTTATTTATTGCGGACTATTATTCTCATCTTTATTAGTTGTTGTTTCACAACGTTTCGGCCAACTAGTATTGTCTGAAGGTAGCGGTTTCAATCCTACCCAAAGTCGGCCAGAGGCTTACTTGGCCAAAACGTGGTGAGACGACAACAACTACAGATGGTAGTGATTGCCGAGAATGCAGTTAGGAGATTAGAAGTTCCTAGCCGTCGCGGTTACCACCTGACAAGGAGCAGAGGAATAGTTGGTCGAAACGTCGTGAAACAACAACTAATAAAGATGAGAAAATAAATTAAGATAAATAATGCTCATCCCAATAATGACTTCTAATTAAAATAATATATAATGTCTCTAGGTATTTAATTATTATAGTAAAAGAATATATATGTATATATATATATATATATATACATATATATATATATATATATATATATATATATATATATATATATATATATACATATAACTGGTAGGCCACGCGGCGTAAATCATGTAGCAATAGCTATTACGTTACACATGCATATTCGTAATGCCGTCACTCTTCACTGACCTGGTAAATTCCATGTTTTTAATTTTCACACTTTTGTTCAGATTTTCCCCAACTAAAACCCAAATATAAAGTTTTGCATGGGTTCGAATACCCTGTATATTAAGTTTCATGTCCGTGCAATATTTTAAAATATATATTTTTGTCATAATTTTCATCACAACAAAAAATATTTTAAAATTTTGTAGCTTTGCGTGTTTCCTAATTGCCGCCGTTGTGGTTTTCTTTTAAACATTTATTGTTTAATAATTCCTAATCATAAGCAACTAATAATTATTTCTAAACCATGTCAATCGGGATGATAATGAGTATGTCAGGATTACTTTATACGAAACTTTTTTTTTTTACATAGAGATCACCACTTATCAAGGCCCGGAAGCCACTCAGGGATAAGGGTTATTGCAAGTACATTACGTTAGTGTGGATATTTGATGAAGTGTTTACTTAAGGGGGCGGTTCATTAGGAATTTGTTAACATTGGACTTGAACACATCCAAGTTGTAGTCCGGTGGGAAGCAGGCAGGCGGAACAGAGTTCCACAGATGTGCAGTTCTAAGAAAGAAGCTTTGTTCATGGAATCCGCGTTTTGATTTAGGCACAGATATAGAGTGGGGGAAATTTTTCACAGTGGATTCAGCTAGACGGGTGTTTTTCGTGAAAGATTGGCGAGAGGGGACCAGAGATTGGAGTTCAGACGAGCACCTGCCATGGAAATAACGATAAAACAAGGATAGGCTCGCAACGTCTCTTCTGTGGGAGAGAGGTTGCAGGGTAGAGAAAAGGGCATCCCCCACTAAGCCAAGAAGTCTTTTTTGTACTCTGTCAAGGCAGGATAGGCTGTTTTTGTAGCTTC
This sequence comes from Euprymna scolopes, assembly GCF_053919585.1. NCBI lineage: Eukaryota > Metazoa > Mollusca > Cephalopoda > Sepiida > Sepiolidae > Euprymna > Euprymna scolopes. The sequence continues at coordinate 1,238,763 of NC_136511.1, forward strand.
TGTCCAGATATGGCAACAGTATTCCATCCTTGGGTGTACTTGGCTTTTAACTATCGAAACTACGATATATCGTATGACCTGTTTACGATTATTAATATTTCAATTTATTTTATTTATTCTTAGTGCTAACTACATAATTTAGAGATATAAAATTTGTATATATTAAGCATAAAACTCCATTAACCTCCTACATCGTAGTAATGAATATTTGTTCATATTAAATTATTTATTTTGTAAAGTACATAGTTTCTGCGGCATTTTTTCCAAGATGGAAACAGAATTTATTGCTTATCCTTCCACTAAAGTGTCCTCACATCCAGATTGCATTTTTGAAATTCACCAGCTGTGACGAACTGGCTTTTGTAGGGTGAATTCTGTTGTAGTTGTTTATTTGAACTTGAAATCATAAAATTGGTCATACACACACACACACACACACACACACACGCACGCACACACACACACACACACACACACATACACACACACACATATATATATATATATTATTTATTATTTATATATATTGTATTAGGATGAGTATTACTTATATTAATTCATTTATTGCGGACTATTATTCTCATCTTTATTAGTTGTTGTTTCACGACGTTTCGGCCAACTATTCCTCTGGCCTTCGTCAGGTGGTAACCGCGACGGCTAGGAACTTCGAATCTCCTAACTGCATTCTCAGCAATCAACGCCATCCGTATTTGTTGTCGTCTAACCACGTTTTGGCCAAGTAAGCCTCTGGCCGGCTTTGAGTAGGATTGAACCAGCTACCTTCAGACAATACTAGTTGGCCGAAACGTCCTGAAACGTCCTGAAACAACAACTAATAAAAATGAGAATAATAGTCCGCAATAAATAAAAATTAATATAAATAATACTCATCTCAATAATGAATTCCAATTAAAATAATATATATATACCATTCGGTACGGCCCCGACCATGGAAGATCAGATAATAATTGGTCATAAGATGGATTGCAATAACATACTAGGACATTTTCAAAAGCCTTTACAAAAAAACATGGAAACATATTAAAGCCCCATTGTACCTTAGATTCTACTGGGTACCTACAAATTATTTTAATAATTATTCTTATGTGAAACAAAACAAAATAAAATATTGCAGCATTAAGAATTGATTATATACTGTTATAAATTTAATTTAAAAAAAAATATTAATGCTGCAATATTTAAAGTTATAAATTTATTATATTTTTTACTAGAATATCTTGTCTTTTTCTTTTCCAGTTTTAGCAACTAGTCCTTTACTTGTCCATGTTTAACCATAACCATATTACTTTTCATGCTCGCATTTTTCTATTGTAATGCATGGTTTTTCCAGGCTTCCAATAAATTCACTAGTTCTTTGTTTAATTTCAGTCTTAATGTTTTGCGCCCTTAAACACATATGTAATAACAATGTACGGCACTCGTCTGCTTTCAATAAAATCCCCCAATTATCTCCCTTTCATTCTTTCATTATCTCTGTTTTACTTGTTACTTCTCTTTTCAAATTAGCAGCAACAGTAGTCGCTGAAGCGACGTGATTGCTATGGAAACCAGTCATAAAAAGTGTCGCTCACCTCCGCACATATTTTTACGATTCTGAATATGAGTACATTCATCAGAACTATTTTTTTTACGGAACAAAAATTGAATTTTTGTTTCACAATATAGCTGAGAAGGTGATGTATAAACTGTAATAATTGTTTGAAATTTGTTCGGAAAATGAGTGAGCGGTGAAGCTTTAAAGCAATTCTAATTAACTAAAACTGGCACTTAACCATATATTTAACATTAACGTGTTTGACTGATATATATATATATATATATATATATATATATATATATATATATATATATATATATATGATGAAAATAATGGAAATAGTATTCCGACAAAATAGAGACATAAAAAAAGAACAAACCGTATTATGTGTTCATCAGCGTTTCGTTTTTATTTCATCCAGAGGAAGTCTCGAAATAAAGACGAAACGTTGATGGACACATAATACGGTTTGTTCCTTTTTATTTCTCTATGTATATATGTGTGTATGTGTATATATATATATATATATATATGTGTGTGTGTGTGTGTGTGTGTGTCTGTGTGTGTGTGCGCGCGTCCGTGTACAGCACAATGACCCAATAGGTTGCAGGTGCTCTTGTAGTGTGTAAAAATGAAAGATATTTCTATAAAGTACTAGCAAAACAACAAGACGTTGCCCAGGATTAAATGATTTTCAGCGAATGTTTCACACTCCCATATTTTATTCTAATAGAAATTGGTAAAATCGCCAATTTTTCAATCAAATCGATTAATTGCCTGTCCTAGTTGAGAACCCATCTCGGTGCACCGGGAGAAAATTCGCATGCCTTTCCGCAAAAACATATTTATTAATACATTGTAGTCTACATTGAACTTCAGAGAACCTACTATTGACGTCATAAAAATATTTTTACATATCATAGCTTGAATAGACGTTTAATATTTAAAAGTCAAATATCATGTGTAAGTTGTCCATAGCCGCAGAGCCCCTGGAGGGGCATAGGCCATCTACAACTTTTGTAGATGTTTTTGTACCGAGGAGTTCTTTTTAGAGGTTGAGGGTGATGGCCCCACGCAAACCTTCCCAGAAAGTACATAGAGCGCCTAGCCTTCCCAAATGTTCACCCATCTGGTACAGGCCAGGCTCAACGTGCTTAACTTCGGTGATCTGGCGAGAACCGTCGTCTCAACGTGATTGTGCCGTACATGCTTAAGTTGTGCTTTAAACAAAAAACATTTATTTTGAACGCGCACCTGTCATATCATATAACTCTGTTGAATTTCTATGTTTGGACTTACCACTTATGCTGTGATAATAAATTTAATTTTAGATTAAAATTAAAACACGACTCGTTATATGGTGCAGTTGTGCTCTAAACAGAAGCATTCATTTCAAACGCTCACTTGCCGTGTAAAGAACCGACTGTTGATTTTATATTTCGGGCCTTTCAGCTTTTGTTATAATAAAACATCTCAAATGTACTTGCGATGTCAAACTGCTCCAAATTGTCTGTTCTTTTTACATCGGCTTATTTAGATTATCTAAAGCACGGTCAGGAACATGAAGTACCTGCGTTTGAAATTTCAGAAAAATCGACCCAGCACTTTTCGAGTTCATAGAGAACGAACTTACACAGACACAGAAACACAGTTCATTTCTTGATATTAAAAATAATAATACTCGAACTGAGATCGAAATCCAAACGTGAAGAGATTGAGTCAAGTACAATAACCATTCGTTTAACTTGACACGGTCTTTCAAAAGTGTTCACAAACCTGCTTATTCTTAACATTCTGTCATGTTTTACATTCGCGCATGCGCATTTGTGAAAAATTTGGAAAAAATAAAAATCAGATGACTCCCGAGTAACAATTTAAAAAAACTTTTTGACCCCTTTAACACACACACGCACACACACACACACACACATATACACACACACAACACACACGCACACGACACACACGCACACACACATACACGACACACACACACAAACACACACACACGATACACACACAACACACACGACACACACACGACACACACACAAACACACACACGACACACACACACAAACACACACACGACACACACACGACACACACACATACACACACGACAACACCCACACGACACACACACATACACGACACACACACAAACACACACGACACACACATACACGACACACGCACACACAACACACACACACGACACATACACACATAATTCCGTTTATATACTAACAGAGATTTCAAAACGGACATTGTGTTCTTTCCAATTAATAAAACATAACAAGCGCCTCGTATACAACTTGGTTATGAAGGCAAGGTTTTAATTCTTTTATTATAAATTACGATAGCTCCTGGGATTAAATACCTTCTAGTCGCTCACCTGTGGGTCGAGGTGTCTAGTAAGTTAATTAGGGCTGCAAACTTTGGCGATATTTCGCTCGTATAATAGTAGATAATCCCTAGGTACGAATTGACTGTCAATGTTCAAGAGACTCAAAGGTGTATGAAATTATCGTACAGCTTTCAAACGTTATACTTGCCTGATATTTACCCATAATTGCTGTCTTTCCAAACTTCCATAGTCTCTCTTTCCAGCTCAGATAATATAGATGCCAGTGTTTACTTTTATATAAGAAGAAAATGAGTCATTCGTTAGATTGTACAGCATGGAATGATAAAATTAACAACCTAGAAAAGACGACATGATTCCATTTCCCTCTGATGTAAAGAGGGTTATTTTTTTGTTGCAAATCATCTAATAGTTGGCCAATTGTGTACAAATCCCAACAGCTAAAGAGGCTTTCTATGTTTAACGAGCGAGATAAAAACGATTCAAGTTATGACAACGGGACCATTGCCAGCACCCTCAAAATGCAAATTCAGACGATTCAACACTTGATGTATAGCTCAATGAAGTTTCTGGCCACAGTTATGGTCTTTGGTGTGGTTTCATATGAATGTCACATCATGCCACCTCACAGCTTTGAAGCTGGCTTGACGTCAACACCAACGTGTACCTGGATGTGCTAAAGAGTGTGATGATTCCATAGTGCAATCATGTGGCTGCTGGCAGACCCCGGGTGTGGCACAGGACTCAGCGCCGGCCCACACGCCCAAAGTGAATAAGGCTTAGCCCCAGAAGAAGTGCTACGACTTTGTACCTTTCTCTCACTGGCCTATCCTCCCCCCCCCGACTTGAACCCAACGAACTACTTCGTTTGGTCATACGTAGAGAACATGACCAACATGACCTCCAATAATACCAAAGCCAGCCTGATCACTGTCATTCGCCGATTATTCATCAAGCTCTCATCGGCGTTTGCGAAAGAGGTATGGTTCTATTTCCGGACTCGTATCGAGGCGGTGATTGAAACTAAAGACAACTACATTTATAGAGGTCAGCTTTGCTTTATATTCAAGTTACTTGAATTTATTTTTTAATAAAAGTTTTTAAATAAAGCGCTAGTGTTATTTTCTTTAGGGCAAGAATTTTATTGTTCCACCCTGTATATCTACGGCTTACACTGTGACAAGTGCTAGGGCTAGAGTCCAATGACCCATGTAAGCATTTCTTTAACCTATTATACGAATAGGAGAGTACTTAGTGGACATTTGATTTACGTGCTTTTCTATTGTTGTTTTCAAGTTAAGTGCTCGACTGAACTCCAATCTATGGTTTTCCCTTTTCCAATCTTTCACAAAACACACTCGATTAGCTAACATCATTATATACGATTTAAACCTCTCTCTATCTTTGCCTAAGTTTAAACGCAGATTCCGTGAGAAAAGCTCCTTTTCCAGAACCCCCTCCCCCTTTTGGAACACTGTTCCACTGTCCTGCTTTCTGGTACTAGAAATCATCACTCTCGCAAACAGCCTCGTGTTTGCTTAGCTTGTAAAATGCCATCAGAAAATGTAGAAAAGAAAAGACAAGCCTAATTTTGTAGGTCGCTCATTGGTTAACGTATGCCATTAATTTGCATATATATACAATTGGTAACTGTTAAATGGGACGAATTCTAAAGCATGATAGTTGAGTTGAGTTTTTTGCTAGACAAATTAGAACAAGAACAAAGGGTGGAAGATACCATCGAATACATGAGGATTTATTGCAAGTTGAGGAAAGAAAGGGAAAAAGACTTTCGAGTGTTGTATTGACAAGAGACAGATTGATACTGTCAGTTTTTTTGTGTTTGTTTTGTTCCCTTTCTATTTCATAGAATACAACATAGTTATCTTCAAATCCAATGTAAACAAATTCTTGTTGTAGCAATCCCCATAAATAATCAAATTCTACCCAATTTACACCATTAACGATTACTACACTACCACCTTACATCCATTAACCGTGATCCTCGAGTGCCCTTCGATCCTTGATACGTGGGGACTCCCAAGTAAAAACAAAAAAAAATCGGCAACCTCGTAACTCTCACTCGTCTCATTTTGTCCTCATATTTCCTAGGATATGTGTAACGTGGCCGTTACTTTTTAATTATGTCGTTACATTTCCAAGCTATCTGACCCGCACGTTGTCTGGTAACGTCTCAAAGGAACAAACAAATAAAACAAGAAGAAAAAAATCCCTCGCGGCAAATGAAATGCATGTATTCTGGTTCTTTTAAAACAATGCTTTTCATTATCTTGCCAAAGTCTTTTCGCACAAACATGTGTTTTCAAAAAGTCTTTCTCATCGCACATCGGGCTGGCCGTCAGCCAGCTCTTTTTTTTTTCTCGACTTCACACGCCCATCTTGCCCGTGAGGGACAATTTGCTTCACATCTCTACCACTTGGTGTAATTTTCTCTGTTTTTCTTGGGATGCAAGCTCGCGCACACTCGCTAATTTGCATAGGTGCTGTAACGGCTACTGCTGCTAATCTTTAAGCTAGCCATCTATCCTTCGGCTGTTCACACGCGCGCATACACACACTGTTACAAATACAGAAGGCTTTTACCTTTGAAACGTTTCTTGTATTATGACATAAAAAGTGTGTAACTCATGAACTATCGGAAATGTTTCATGACAATTACTGTTATCAAAAAGCATCACATTTAAAAAGAACTAGAAATTTAAACTTTCTTTAAAATATCGGTGAATACCAGGCTGCCCGGTCGTTAAATACGTTAAAATGTTATATTTTAATTCATACAGAAAATAAGACATGTGCATACGATGATTATGTTTATTTTTCTAAACAGTTAATTTCTTGCATTAAAAAAAAATACTCGACCTAACATCGAAGGCAAAACGTGAAGGTAGTGAGTCAAGTACAATAACCATTCGTTCAACTTGACACGGTCTTTCAAAAGTGTTTACAAACCTGCTTATTGTTAACATAAAGAAGCTGTCATGTTTCACATTCACGCATGCACATTCGTGAAACATTTTGAAAAGATAAAAATCAGATAACTCCCGAGTAACAACTTTTCTTTAATTTTTGACCCCTTTAACAGACCTTTTGTCTGGATAAAAACCGGTCCAGAGGTTTTCCACATGTCTAAATACCTTTTATACCTAATATTAAGTCTGTAGATACAAGATTCGTTGAGTATATAGGTTGAGAAGTATCCTCACACACATTCTCACTTTATATATATAATGACTTACTGCAAAAATATACACGCATATATATATATATATATATATATATAAATATATATATGCGTGCATATGTTGGCAGTAAGTCATTATTCAAGCAAGTCAATTAAACACAACAGAGTTCTTCTTTTTCCGATCACTCTGGATATCTTTTCCATTTGCCGAGCCGTCGTTTTAATTTCGGGAGGAATGTTATATAAAATGGCGCCCAAAAGTTGTTGTTTGGCCATATTCTTCTCAAGCGTTTTCTATCGGTGCATCCTATTATCATCAGAAGCGATTGTTATTATTTTCTTTTTCTTTTATTTTCCTTTGAAACTTGGTGTATTTATAGTTTTTTTAATTGGCTATAAACGTGGGTACAGGAGGGTTGGGGCGAATTATTTTTTATTGTAGATAGAAAGCACTTGAGAAGAATATGGCGGAACAATAACTTTGGAGCGCCATTTCATATACAAAGCCTGCTGAAATTAAAAAGACCGCTCGAAAAATGGAAGATATATCCAGAAAGAAAATAAGGATAACTCTGTCGTGTTCAATCAGACTTGCTTGAATATATATATATATATATATATATATATATATATATATGTATATATATATAGAGAGAGAGAGGGGGAGAGAGAGAAAGAGAGGGAGGGGGGAGGAGATAGATAGATATAGAGAGATAGAGAGAAATCAAAAGAGACCATACCGAGTATATATATATATATGCATATATATATATATATATATATATATATATATATATATATACAAGCTAGAAAAGCATTTCATCCAAGGCATGAAAATTGTTAAACAAGATGCTTTACTATAGGCTTTAAAAATAAAGGTACAAGATTCAATTGTAAATGTATTTATCTTCAAAGTGCACTTTTATAAATTTAATACCTTACTTTGTAAAATGTATAAAAGTGCACTTTGAAGATAAATACATTTCAAATTGAATAAAAAAACAAACATTTTGTTTAACAATTTTCATACCTTGGATGGAATGCTTTTCTAACTAGTATCGTATCTTTTTAAAATCATATTTTATTTAATTTATTAATTTGGATTTTAAAAAAATGAATGTGGTTTTGCATGTATTTATAAAAACTCTCCTACTCTCTATTTCAGTTTATATTTCTCTTCACACCTCAACTCATTTTTGCAACCCCATTTTTTGTATTATTACAGGTATGAATATTCTCTCTATTTAAGTTTGTATTTCTCCTCACACCACAACTCTCTTTTGCAACTCCCTCTTTGTCATACATGTCTGAATAATGAGAAAATCTGATTTTTTTTAACAAAAACTTTAAAAATACTTTTTTAGATTAAATTTTTAAAAACTTCTTTCAGAATAGAAAATCTTTTCAATTTTATAAGGAATATATTTCATTTCAAAAATATTCAATAGATAACGAGAAAAATAGAGATGAAAATTTCAAAAGGACTGTATAACTGGTTACACTCAATAGTAGCCCTCGCCAGCGAAAGTCTTTGTCATTGTTATTCTAGTATTATTATTATTATTATTATTATTATTATTATTATTATTATTATTATTATTATTTAAAACATTTTGTGTCCTACTCTTTCGCGCGAAGACTAATATATATACCGAAACTTTCAAAATTAAGTTCAAAGATCAAGAAAACGGTCATATCAGATCTAAGACGCAATTGGCTACAATATGGGTTAAGTATCGATTCTTTTCCGATGAACAAAATCGAACTTATCACAAAAATTATGACTTTCTCTATTCGTGATATTTTGATCTTTAACCTTGATATCATAAAATTAAGGCAGTCATCAATTATAGCATGATTAGTATTGTGAACAAATTTGGCCTTGCGATGTGGACTAGGCTCTACAAGAAAATCTCAATATCAGCCATTTTGTAGCTGATCGTCTTGCTATGTGAACGCTAGGCTCTACAAAAAGGCCTAATATCAGCCATTTTGTAGCTGATGATCTTGCGATGTGGACGCACGGCTCTACAAAAAAGTCTAGTATCAGCCATTTTGTAGCTGATGGTCTTGCGATATGGACGCTAGGCTCTACAAAAATAAGCTCAATATCAGCAATTTTGTAGCTGATGGTCTTACGATATGGCCGCTAGTATCTGCAAAAAAAATTTAAAAAATCTCAATATCAGCCATTTTGAAGCTGTTTGTGCAGGCATAGAATATACACTTTTTTCAGGTCTTATCTTTCCGCGATTTAAGAAGATATTTATTTGTATACAGGAAAGGATAATCAGATTAATGTGGCACTGCAGCGATACAGCTTGGCATTGTCGTCTCCTCACGTTATGTGTTGCTACCCTCCTCCTAAACTATTTCTTCCTTTTTCTCAATAATGTTTCTTCATTGGCACTGCCCGTTTATTTCTAATTTTCTTCTTGTTCATTAACACCGTGGTCATTACGAATTTAATTGGCCCAGTCGTATTTGGCAACGGCCCTCGTCGGAGGTCCGACAACACGTCTCATAAGTCCTATCCCCTTTTGCCTATATCGTCTAATTATTGTTGTTTCTTGTTAATGTATTCATCGGCTTGGCAAGACTTCTTACCGAAAACAGCTTGGCCCAATCAGAGTGAGCCGAATGTTGTGTAAATTTTCGAGCCAAGTGCTTTATTATAACAGGGGGTTACAAAGAATTATTGATAAGATTTACCAGGGAGCGGAACTTGTATCTGTGGACTTGCAAGATTTGTTAAGCATCAAATTTGTATCAGTTGATGCTCCTTGCTATTTAAAATGTATTATTGCTAGATTGGTTTTAATGCGAAACGTTGTTTTGTAGGACCAGTCTAACATGTCGTCATGTTTTTTTTTTTTTTTACATAGGCATCACCACTTATCAAGGCCAACAGGCCACTCAAGGATAAGGGTTAAAGAGTGTACAGTAGACATTGGGCAATATAGTAATCATTAGTAATGAAAATTTGGTAAATTTGATAACTTACATAGAACGGCTCATCAAGAACTTATTTACGTTAGACTTGAACACAACCATATTGTAGTCAGCCGGAAAGCAGGAAAACGGAAGACAATTCCACAGGCGTGCAGTTCTAAGAAAGAAGCTTTGTTCATGGAATCTACGTTTAGGTTTAGGTACAGATAAAGAGTGGGGGGGAATTATTGATAGTGTGTACAGCTAGACGAGTGTTTCTTGTGAAAGTTTGGCGAGGGGGGACCAGAGATTGAAGCTCAGTTGAACACCTTCCATGAAAATAACGGTACATCAGAGACAAACTCGCAACACTCTTCTGTGAGATAAAGGTTGCAAAGAAGAGAAAAGGACATCTCCTGTTTTGTTTACGGCAGTCATTTTAAGTCGGATATGCAAAAAAAAGTGAAGCATGCATGGCCGCTCGTGAGTGCACAGTGAACGAGGCATAAAAAATGATTAAGTTCAGCATTTGCCCCTCCCTTTCCGTTTAGCCCCCAAATCCCCAGGGGGCGTCAAATCCTGGTGAAAATAAACGAACGGTGCAGTTTTAGGCCTTAACATATGTAAATTTCAGTTATGCACCATGCAAAAAAAAAAGAAAAGAAATAACTAAGTCCATCATTTGCCCCCCCCCCACTTAGCCCCAAAAGTCCTCACGGCCTTAACATATTTAAATTTGAGTTCAGCACCACGCAAAACTGCTAAATAGACATACACAGAAAATTTTGGACAAATATGGTAAAATAGTCCCAAAAAAGGAAGTGTTTTTATTAGTCCTAAAAAAAGTCCCTGGGGCACACCAAAGAGTTATCGCGAAGTATAGACACAGAAAATTATATAGACATCGGTTAGTTACAACTTTTCAGAAAGTTTTCTAAAAATCCAAGGCATCAATTTTGTTTTAATAACCATAAATGTGTCAATTTTAGCCATTTTTACCCAAAAGGCACCCCTAGGGAGGCAACAGGAATTTTCCCGGAGAATCCGTTCTGTTACTTCTTTTTACTCATATCATGTTTAACGTTTGTGCAAAATTTAAAAAAATTCCAAGGCGTTTTTATTGAGAAATGTTCGGACAGACGAACGGACGAACGGACAAGGGTGAATTTACAGGTCCACCCTCCTTTTTTTCGGGAGACTAAAAACGTATTAATAATAATACATGTAATGTTCTAAACAGAAATATTTGTTTCGAACGCACCCCTGTCATATCAAAGAACATACTGTTGAATTTATATGCCGGTCCTTTTGGCTTGTGTGGTAATAAAACGTTCCAAATGTATTCGTGATGTTAGGTGGTGTAAGGGTGTTAACTTCGGTCAAAATCGCATGTTCTCTCGTTCATCGGATCATTTTCTTAGACAAAACTTATCTGGGAACACTGCTAGGCACCTAAGATACCTTTGTAGGGAAATGTCATAAAAATCGGCCCAGCTTTTTCCGAATCTATAAGGAAGTAACTCACACACAGAGTTCCTTTTATATAATAGATATATGATTAATTTTCAGAAGTGCTTCTGAAATTTATATGGAATCTCCATTGAAGTAATTTTTTGAATTCTTATGTAGGACACAAAATAGAAACAACTGCACACGTAGTTATGCTCGTATATCCTGGTGGAAATATAAACACTATATGCAGACAATGTTTGATATTTCTTCTATTTTTTGTAAAAACAAACACGAAAAACTATTCAGCGCCTGAAAGAATTCCGTATGTTCTACTATTACAGTTAACAGAAAGGACATTGATGTAGTGGCCATTTTGCTAATGGATAGGCAATCATAAATCAGGATGATGGACGTTTCGCTGGATTGGAATGCCTGTTGTCCACTCGCAGCCGATGGAAGGGTCCAACGTTCTGACTTTTATGATTAGTGTAAAATTCCAGGATACCTGGCGGAGTGAGCCGTTGCCCGTGGCATTTGAAAGAGACAATCTAACACATCATTTTGTCAGAATGTGTAAACAAAAAAAGTAACGCAAACAAATCTACACTGCATAGACCGATACTATATATTGACACATATATACTAGCAAGCCGCTTGGCGTTGCCCGGTCGTAAGACACGTTGAAATATGATATTTTAGTTCATGCACATATGTATTTGTTGTTATAGAGACAATTCTCTATCAATTACTATATTGAAACGCATATAGTGAGGTCGAAACTTAAAATTATATATGACCCGACGCCATCAGCTAGAATTGAAACAAAAACACCCTAATCTCAATCCTCATTCTTTTTCCTGTGAGAGCCACACGACATGTATAGATATATACATAGATATACATATACATATATATATATATATATAGATATAGATATATATATAGATATAGATATATATATAGATATATACATAGATATACATATATATATACGTAATATATATATACGTATATATACACATACATATATATATACATATTTATATATATCGTTATATATAACGATATATATGTTGTATATATATATATATATATATATATATATATATATATATCTATATATATATATAAAATAAAAATTACAATTAAATTTACCAAAATGATCCAAGATGGTAAAATTAAAGTATATTATAAATATTAAAGAATTAATATTTATAACGTTATCTCAGCCAGATGATAAAACCAAATAGGAGATAGAGCTTAATCACCTTTTTCTTCACCATATTCCCTCTGCTTCAATTTTTTGTTGTTATCAAGTAAGATATTTGACTTACTTGTTGTTTCATCAAATACTTTTGCATGCAAAATCCGATCCCGCATTTTCCTAATTCCTACCCTCTAGTGAGAAGGAAAGTATTTCTTCGAAACTCCGCGGATTAAGGACTATCTACTTATCAAGTGTTTGCTTTTCAGATTAAATATGTTTTTAACTCATTTCAAAGTGTTTTTAACAGGTTTTATTAACTGTTTGCTCGTATTATATATATATATATATATATATATATATATATATAGTTATATATATATATATATATATATATGTGTGTGTGTGTGTGTATATATACATATATATATAGTGGAAATGGTAATTAATAAAAACTGAAGAAAGTGCTAAATACTGTTTTAGAGCAAATATGCGTTTTATTTTTTATTACCGTATCTTTCTGTTAAGTTACATTATTGTTTCAGCTACTCGGCCGTTTTTTTGGCCGTCTGTAGCTTTCTCAGACTTTTACAGGAAGCTACGGACGGCCAAAAAAACGGCCGAGTAGCTCAACCAATAATGTAACTTTACAGAAAGATACGGTAATAAAAAATAAAACGTATATATATATATATATATATATATATATATATATATATATATATATATATCAATTCATCTGCTATTCGTTTCTTAAAGGAGTGTATAGCTCGATCGTTGAAGAAAAGATGCAAACAAGCAGTAGATATTCAAGTTTAGTAAGCATTCAAGTTCTCTCCAGTATGCATTCAAATTTTCTATAATAGGCATTCAAGTTCTGTCCGGTATGCATTCAATTCTTTACAGTAGGCATTCGTTCTCTTCTCTAGGCATTCAAATATTCTACAGTAGACATTCAAATTCTCTTCAATAAGCATTTAAGTTCTATCCGGCAGGCATTCAAGGTCCCTTCAGTGTGTAAGAAAATAATTTTCTTTGCGAGTCCACATTTTAATTACGGTCGGAATTAGATTCTTTCTTAAAGATAAACACAAAAGTAAGCGCCATTTTTATCATAAAGAATGGCTTTCTAAAAAAAAAAAGGCTTCTTTCAAGAATTGTCGTTTTCGGCTTGCAGCGGGGATTACTTGCACTTTACAAATATCCACAGCTGGAAATCCGTTTGATCTCCTCATTTAACCAATTCTAATCAAACAATGAATTGTGTATAATTTATTGTCTTTAAGCGAAATAACACGGTTTTACATTTGGCGAATCTAATTAAACAACGATTGTTTTCTACAAAATGCATTTGTTTCAGATGATATTTTTTTTACAGAGTTAAGTTGTTTAAAAATACTACTTTGCTGATGCGTTGTTTCTGCAATTAATTGTGTGTGCAAGCAGTCGGTGTGAAAAAGACATAAAACTTCGCGTCCATCATGAAGAAACGTTAACTATTTGTTTCATGATACGTTGAAAGATATTTCAATACATGAAGACGTCGTATTTATTATTACAGAGTCAATTCTCTTTTGAGTAATATATAGTACAGCACTGATTTAAAAGTTTAAAAAATGACTTGGGTGGCATCAGCTATAATCGAAACCAAAACAAAATCTATCAGGAGACAAGTAGGAAAGATTTAATATTAAACGACTTAAAGGAATAAATTGAATTTGCGCACGCGCAGAAAGAAGTAAAAATACATCGCCATATTGAAATAAACATTCTTGCATTTCAACTTGCTGACATACATCTGTACGCGTTTTTATAACACCAAAACACATATTTTACTCGTTATATAAATCATGATTTCTGTATGATAACGATTTTCTGTTAATTTCAGTGTTATGTGACTAGTAGATTTTTTTTTGTTTACACAGGATTCACCACTTATCAAGGCCCGGAGGCCACTCGAGAATAAGGGTTAATGGGTATACATTAGTCAATGTGATTATAGCATAGTAAACATAAGTAGTGTGAATTTTATAAATTGGATTACTTAGGGTGACGGTTAATCAAGAACTTGTTTACATTGGACTTGAAGACAATCAGATTGTAGTAAGCTGGAAAGCAAGTAAACGGAAGAGAGTTCAAAAGGCGTGCAGTTCTAAGAATGAAGCTTCTTCATGGAATCGTTCAGGCACAGATAAAGAGTGTGGGAAATTATTGATAGTGGTTTTGGCTAGACGAGTGCTTTTCGTGGAAGTTTAGCGAGGGGGGACCATAAATTGGAGTTCAGACGAACACTTGCCATGAAAATAACGATAAAACAAAAACAACGTCTCTTCTGTGGGAAAGAGAAATTAACGGTTAAATGTTTACGCCCGTCATCTTTCAATCCGCCCGTTCATTACGTTCTGCTCATTAAAGATTGTATCGCTATTTTTTTTTAAAAATTAATTTGGAAAGACCTTATGAATTCATGGACTAAAAGTTTCATCTCTCTCTTGCAGATATTTATTGTGTGAGACTCTAAAGCAGCATCCGGGTTATGAACGATTGGAAACGAAACCTTAACGTTTGCAGCTCATTTAGATTTAAAAAAAAAACACTAGTGATTAACGAATATATGAAGGAGTATGTGTTGGCCTTTTAGAGAAACGTTAACGATATGACTTCGACAAACGTACTTGTGCGAGTCTCTTTTTTATGGAGATACAAGGGTCGTTCTCAAAAGTAATGCCTTTTTTATTGTTTTAACTTTTAAAAAGTCAAATACGGAAGTGGTAGCATTAAAAAAGGTATTTATTTATATATATAGACTAGCAGGGCTACCCGGCGTTGCTCGGGACCGTATAAACAATGAAAAAACAAAAGCAGATATTGAACATATGTTTTATTCTTAGGGGAGAGGAATCTTTCATCTCTATGTATTATTTGTTTTATCTACCCTGGGGCTGGTATTGTTCATGTTTTATCCCTAGCATAGGTAATTTACAGCATGTATATGAAATTGTTTTACCTTAGGGAGAAGAGAACAGGTAATATACAACATAATGTGTCTATATTACATCCCTGGCAACGCCTAGAAACCAGCTAGAACATGTATTTCAGTCAATCTATATTACATCGATGAGGTTGCGACTGTGCATGGGCGTTCGGGCGTGTTTTGTAACCCCCACATATCTATCTGCTACCACTCTGAAATCGACGAACCTATCTCTTAAGTGTGCTGACATTGAACTGTCTCAGTTTCGTACATGTACAACAGACACCTTTATGTTAATCGGTTCAATTTTTTTTGCATAGAGGAATACAATACGCACGTTCATAAACTGGCCAGTGAAGCACTAGCCTGCATATTCTTAGAATTCCTAGAATTTGATATTTTCAAATTCAGATATCCTAAATACAAAGTACTTAAGGTATATTTGCCACATTTAATTTTTCCTTCCCTAACACGCACATATAGAATATTACAAAATAAAAGACAGAGCCGAACCCTTTGTAAAGTTTACCTATGAAACAGAACCTCAATAAACTTTCTAGACATGATTATAATAAAATGCGGCCATAATTACTCCTTAAAAATTAACTGCAAAACTACACGTAAAAATGATTACACACATTTCTACTCACACCATAATAAAAAAACAAGAACAGATATGATAATCGGTTTCTTTCTACGCGCATTCACAATTTGCAGTCTGGAATATCTGGACGAAGATATCAAATAAACCACGAAATACTCGAAGACATCGAAATACCGCACATTTTTTATACTAAATGCAAAGAAAAAGCCATACAAATATTTTCCAGAAGCAATAAGCAAAAATCATATACACTAGACATTTCTTTCGTAGACAGACATTTTCTTTTACGGACCCAAACCAATAATACAATAATTTGCAAGCCTCTGAACAAACTGGAAATTCGCATAATACACATTACATTAAAAATTAAAAACAAATATTAAAAATAACAAAGCATTTCCAAAAAAGAAACCCACATCTAACTCAGGTTTATATACTGTTCCGTGTCATAATTGTCATCAAATATACGTTGCCGAACTGAAGTACTAGAAAAAATGGCTTAGTAAAAAGAAAAAAAAACTATAGCAATTGTTGAATGCATCGTTCTCGTATTTATTTGATACAGTAGCAAGCGCACTTAGTGATTGGGGACTAATTTCGGTAAACTTTACAGAAAATCACACTTAAATATTTTATTTCGACTCTCTAACCTTTTTTGTTTTTAAGAACACAGAAACATATATCATGAAATAGGTATAATAGAATAAATTATCTATCTATCTATCTATCTATCGATCTAGCTATCTGTCCATATCTAACTGAAGAGGTGGACAACAGATGGATATGATAAATGTTTATAAAACCTGTCAAAATTTGACAAAGCTAGATCATAGACAAGTTCACCGGAAATTCTGGTCAGCTGATCGGACCTACGTGTTAGTCATGTGATCAGGTTAGCTGGAGATCAGAGGAGTTGGAACCGGGAATTGAAGCAGAGAGGTTAGGCTTTACGGAAGTGACGTGTCTCCGAATGTAGACTGTTAAAACACAATTTCCATTTTCATCTGTGCGACATCCTGGGAAGTGAAATAATAAAAAAAACTAATATGAAACCTATCATCGTGTTTCATCCAAAAGGTTCCAGCCCCCTCCAAGAACAAGATGAAGTCAGGATGGACCAGGTTCAGTGAGCAGAAAAGATAAAGGTATGTTGAAGACACACACACACACACACACACATACACACGCACGTTCACACACACACACACACACGCACGCATATGATCATTAGACGATCACGAAACATAAAATGGGTTCAAAATTGAAAGAACACAAATAGACATTCAGTAACACATTTATGAAAGGTCACAAACAAACACGAAATGTATACACTTGTTTACATGACTCATTTTGGTTCTGTTTTCGGTACGCAATTGTATAACAATCACAAATACACACAAACATTTTTAATATGAATTGACCCAGATAAGGCATGAAAGCACTTGTTGTAAAGAGCTAAATAAACAAAATATTACTTGAAAAATATTACTTAAAAATACTACGTCAAAAAATATTACTAAAAAATACTACTTCAAAAATATTACTTAAAAATACTACTTCAAAAATATAACTTAAAAATACTACTTCAAAAATATAACTTGAAAATACTACTTTCAAAGATATAACTTAAAATACTACTTCAAAAATATAACTTAAAAATACTACTTCAAAAATACTCCTTTTAGGTACATAGAATGGAGGAAATGGACATTGCGGCAGAAGAAGGCACTTTAAATCCAAAATGAATGCTAAATTTTAAAATGGAAAATCCTGGTGGTAAGGTGGTAAGGTGGTAAAGAGATCATTTTCATTTCACAATTAAGCATTCATTTTGGATCTGAAGTACAATTTCCTGTTTCGGCCTTTATTTTTCTTTTAGCAAATAAGGTGTAAAAACCGATATAAACATTTGGTAAATTTTTTTCCTCTGAGGAAATGAATAAGCATGGAAAACTCATCGGTTAAGGAAAAAGATTTATTCAATTGTGTTCTATATTTGAAAATTACCTTTTTCAGCTCATCAAATTTAAATACATAAATCATTTGCTATATCTTTTATATTGATCAGTTTTACTACGTAGCTGGCATTGTTTTGTAAGACCGAAAATCACTGGATTTGCATAGCAGTAGATATAATTCATTTCATTATCCTGAAGTATATATATATATATATATATATATATATATATATATATATATATATATATATATATATATATATATGTGTGTGTGTGTGTGTGTGTGTGTGTGTGTATTTTGTGAGAAATTCGACGTACAGCCACCATCTTGCGTTTAGACCGGCCATAAAGCTATAGTAGCCGGTCTGTGATTGGTTTAAATTTGAATGCGTCAGGTGATTTGGCCTGCCGCCTTTTTTGTATCCATGCGTTTATTTTTCAGTCTAAGAAAAAACACGGAAGGGGATAGACTCACCCAACGGCCTCTCTGTCGAGAAAGCCAAGATAAGTCCGTCATGGACACCAAACAATCGGTGAACAATGAACTAATATTCCAACAAAGGAATTCTAACTAATGCGTAGGAAAGCAAATTCGAACACCGTTTTTTTTTTTTTTGCAAAGGACTTACCAGAAGCAAAGAACTTTCATTGCTTTTACATTGTGAATAAAATTTGAGTTTAAAGGTATGGTTTTGTTTATGGAATTCATTTGATTCTGCAGGGAGGAAAATAAAGCCGGTAGGAAAGAAATTTCTTACACTATATATATATATATATATGTATATATATATATATATATATATATATATATATAGATAGATAGATTGATAGATTGATAGATAGATTGATGGATAGATAGATAGAGAGGGAGAGAGAAAGAGAATGAGAGGGATGAGATAATATTTAGAAATAGGATATGTCAGATAAAACAAATGATCTAATATGTTTGGATTGCTTTTGATCATTTCACAAAACTATTCACACATGATTAAACATACACAGATGCTTGTCTCGTTTAGTTTAGCCTCATTTATATCTTGTTTGGATGAAGTGAATATCTCATTAAAGTACATCTTTCAGAGATTTTGGAGAGATTCCCACTTCTCCGGTGCTATCGAACTGCATCATGGTTATCCGTTTAACTGAATCCGTTTAGTAAGAAGGACATTTTCCTCTGCCTCTGATAGGATCACAGTTACGTTTTCTAGAAACCCGGTTAAAGCGGCAGTAGTCCCTGGGTGAAATCCCGGAATGGTCAGCATCAGGATCTGTTGTAATATTGTCCTTTATGCCTTTGCATGGAATTCTCATAATTTCTCAAATTTAAGAGTATTATATTTTTCCGGAATTTTATTCTATATTTCTATCTCGCAAATTCAAGAGGACCACTTCATCAGACAAAAAAAAAAAAAGGAGATATTCAAAAGAGAGTCAATATTAAATTCGTTTTTATGAGCTATTCGAATGTGGTTCACGCTTTGGATAAAAGATGGGTGTATACTTTGTGAATATGAGCAGTATGGGTTTTGGAGGGAGGTTTGGTGAAGGGGCAGAGTACAGGTGGGGGATTAAGGAAGACGAGGAAGTACGTATATCGTGTGGTCAATCTGTAGCAGTATGCTATTATTTTACTTGGTCGTTGTTTAATGGCCTAGCTTAAAAAAAACGAATGAAATCTTGACTCTCTTTTCAATATCGGCCCTTTTTTGTCTGATGAGGGTGTCTCCTTGAATTAGGACTCCACTGAAACATGTATACACATATGTAACCACTAATATTTGTATAATGAACAGACTATCTACTAGCTTTGTCCTCCATTGAGCACTCTTTATTAATCACACGAGTTTTATTGGATTTACCTCTAGGAAACCAATCTATACAGCCATTATATATATATATATATATATATATATATATATATTAGGTTAATATTTTAAAGCGATGAAGCAATCAATTACATTTTCACAAAGTTCATGCAAGAGTGCTCAATACCGTAAGCAATACAATATATACTTTTTTATTTGTTTTACATAGTAAATTACGGATATTTGTATAAGCATTATTGTCCGAAGTGGTCTCCAGTTTCTTTAAACTCTCTGACCGAAACATGCTCATGGTTGTATAACGACATATAAACGATATGTAAAAGAAAAATATATATATATACATACACGCATACACTGGCTCATAGGGAGAATATATATGTTCTCCTAGTGCTGTTACTTCAAGTAACAACATTTAGCTAGATACTCCACAAGACAAGATGAATTCTTATCCTGTCCTTGAATCCATTAAAACCAATTGACAACAAGAAACATAGACTATAACATAATTTACTTGATTTCTGTGACTTTATTTGGCGACTAAGAGGGCAAAGTTCAACAAACTTAGCCTTTGTGGTCTCTGGAAAACAAATTTTGGGTCTAAAGATTTCAAATTTTACATAAACGGTATTCAGACATGCAACAAGTTTTTTATCAGTCTTTGGGCGAAAATATGGCTACAAGGAGGTCAAAAGTGAAAGAGTTCCCTTTGCAGACTCTACAAACTCCTCCACCAATTTTTCGCCTAAACACTTGAAATTTTAGATATAGGTTTCCTGTGCATAAGTCAAACTTTTTACTACATATATATATGCACAAACTTTTTAATACGCACACACACACACACACACACACACACACACACACACACACACACACACACACACACACACACACACACACACATATATATATATATAAATTGATCATTTACTTGAAACTTTACTTCGTGTGTATATATACTAATCGTAATGGATTAAAACTCTTTCTCATGAATAAAGCTTTTTACAGTGATAAGTTTTTATATAAATTTTGATAAAATTCTAGCTGAATAATCCCCTTTTATTGGATTCCAAAGAATGTAAAGTTTAATATAATTATCCTCTAAGTTCAAAATATCAAGTTTTCTCATGATGAATACGTGACTAAATATGCAACAAAGACATACATTTGCAATACAAAACAATATTGTAATGCTTACCTTTAGCAAAGTAATAAATGACAATCTAAGACAACTTGCCCGGGTGTGAGGTTTATGC
Organism: Euprymna scolopes; assembly: GCF_053919585.1. Lineage (NCBI taxonomy): Eukaryota > Metazoa > Mollusca > Cephalopoda > Sepiida > Sepiolidae > Euprymna > Euprymna scolopes. The sequence continues at coordinate 1,260,096 of NC_136511.1, forward strand.
TGAGCAAAACGAAAAAACAAAATCAATAAACCGTCAATTTTTTTAAACTTTGACCACTATTATGACCCCTTAACGTTTATTGTTAAGGGCTCAAATTAAGTTATTAAGTTAGATCCATGTCCAAGGAACCTATATCAAAAATTTCAAGTGTTTAGACCCCAAATTGTCGAAGGAGTTTGGTAGAGTTGTCAAAGGTCAAATAGTTGAACTTTGACCCCTTAGCAGAAACATGTATGGCCAAAACCTGATCACAACGATTTTCCTAACTCTCAGTACTCTGTATATCAAATTTCGAGTTAGTAGACTAAAAATTGACCGAGTCATTGCGTCGGGAAATATACACAGCCACACAGACAGACAGAGAGACACAGAGACACGTTTACTTATATATATATATATATATATATATATATATATATATATATATATATATATATATTTGTGTGCTTCTTCCAGTGATGTTAACTGAAGTAATAGAAAGATATACTATAGCATAGTTTGCTAGTCAATCGCAAAGAGAAAACTTAATTTGCTTGAGATCTTCATTTAGAAAAACAGAACACATTCCCCTGTGTTCAACGAAGTCAAAATAATTGACAAAGATGCAAGATGGAGAGTCGGGCGATTCAGGATCAGCACATAATCTGAAAAAGGAAAATTACTAAGCAAATTAAGCTTAGAAATTAATAGCATTTGGGAGCCTCTGATTATAGAAAGGACAAAAATTGGACGCCCTTAACATTTCTGCGATAAAAGATTGATAATCCCTTTATCTTTGTTAGGGTTGCCTCTACTTTCGCCATGCATACGAAACTACATCCCTAAAACTGAGACTAACTCCAAGAATAGGAAAAACCCTTCGAAGCCCGTATCTTTTCTTCTTTTCATTTTCAAATAACAAGCAACATGCATGAAGACGGTCGAAGGCCAAACAACTCGAAACGTTGCACAACTAACACTTAATTGAGAACGATAGCTCAACCAATATATGTAATATAATGTTCTTGAATTTTTTTACTAACTCGAGTTTTGAGAGATAAAGAAAAACGTTAATGGAACACTCGGTAGCTATGGATTTCGTAACGATACAAATATTAACCAAAGCAAGGCACCTCTTGATTACTGTGATTTATACTAAAGTATAAAAAAAATACAAAAAAACCCAAAAAAACCCAGGTGTATGTGTAACATATGGATATATTGCGTGTATTGTTTTGTTTATTTTTAATTTCCATACTGATTAATTAAATTAAATGTGTTTTATTTTCTGACGAAATCTATCAAATCGGAGATCCGAGTAATGAGGATAGTGGGGTAGGAGGATGTGACTTAATATTATTGATTTTTCAATGAATTATTGGTTGTGGTGGGTGTTACATCCACTCAGATTTCTCATAATTCAGCCAGGAAACAAAAAAAAAATAAAATAAAAACGAATTCAAGACAAATAAACGTTGTGATTGTTATGAACGTCGCCTAATGAAAATGTATTAACGAAAATGAAAGAGAACCTCTCTAAACAGGTTATTAGCGCCATTTGTTGCGCGTGGTCAATTGTACGCCTAATGAATATTGATGTTCACAGTCCGATGTTAATAAAATACTGCTGGATCCGGACAGGGCGGGGGATGGTGCGTCTTGGCACTACAAAATTGAGATGATTCGCATTGCCCAGCATCTCGTTTAAAACGACGTAAATCTCAAGCAGAATATTTTATAAATGGAAACTATACCGGACTGTCAATATGATGAAACAAAGGTGCGCTGAAAAGTGACTTGTTTAATAGATATAAATGCCAACGATTAATACTACTAACATTACTAATACTAATACTGGCGCTGCTGCTGCTAATCTATATTTTTTTGGACTTTCTTTTTCTTGTAAATTACTGCGCCGATCTAGCTGAAAGTTTGTATAGATGTTGTTATGCGTAGATGCAGCAAACTAGTTATTATGACATCCTTTCGATGCGCGGTTAGGGATTAATAGAGATTAGTCACCGCGATACTATTTTCTCTAGAAGTCTGGCATAAAGCACTTATTTTAAATAAATGGGTCATAACTTTTGACCGTTTTTAAGCAGCTTGATATCTACTGATATAATTAATAATAAATTTGTCAACCCAATAAAGCGCACTGAAAATATGTGGTAGACTAGTGGTCACCAAGACTCCAGGGAACATCACCGAACGTTTACTACTACCACTGCTGTAGCTACTACTACTACTACTACTACTACTACTACTACTACTACTAATAATAATAATAATGATAATAATATTAAGTATTATTCGCTCACAAAGAGCTTTCACACAGGCCACAAAGGATCTCTCCTTGAAAACAACCTGTGGTGTTCCCTGGAAGCTGGGTGACAACAAGTCTCCCCAGTTTTCCAGTATTCTCTATCTCTTCTGATATCATTTGCAAATGGATTTGCATTATCGCAACAGCCGCTTAACCTTGATTTCTTGCTAGCAGCGGCCATTGGTCTCCACTGGAATTTAAGTGGTAATAAGCCTCCCCAAGGTCCCAGTTCTCTTCATACTTGTCCAGCGGAGATCTGGTCAGTGCTCTCTGCTCGATCTTTCCGTGCTCCTTGACACTTTTCGGCTTTTTAGGGAGGGGCGGTGAATGGGTAATGGGAGGAGATGAAGGACGGGACAGAGAACTTATGGATATGCATCTTCAATGTTTTTGGTTCCATCTAACGCTTCTTCGATTTTTGTTTCTGCAGTAGCTCGTCTAGCCCGTGTATGTAACTGTATTAGTGTCCGCATTCAAGGGTTTTCCTTAATATTTCATCTGTTTTCAGTATTGTTATTCGCTGTATCTTTCCAGCAACTCCTCTGATTCCAGTTTCTCTCATTCTATTTTCTAAGTTTTTCGGAATTGTTCCTAGTGCTTTTTACTATTATAAGTACTATCTTCCCTTTTTATCATTCGTATCCCTTTCAGCTCTCTGGTTATTATTATTATTATTATTATTATTATTATTATTATTATTATTATTATTATTATTTACTCACACAGGACATCATGAAATATTTCTCTTTGAGAACAACTGGTAGTGTTCTCTGGAACGGTAACAAGTCTCCCAAGATTTCCAGTACTTTCTACCTCTTTCGATAACATTTGCAGATGAATTTGCGTTATCGCAACGGCCGCTTACCACTTATTTCTCATTAGCGGTGAGCATTGGTCGTCACTGGAATCTGGGTGGCAATACGTCTCCCCAAAGTTCCAGTCCTCTTTGCACTCATCCAGCGGAGGTCCGGCTAGTGCATTCTCTCCTCGTCCTTTCCATCCTCCTTGAATCTCCTCGCTTATTTGGTGTGGCACCACACAAAAAAGTAGAAAACTATTTACTTTTTATTTTTTTATTTAAAAGATTTTTTTTTTCACTCATGTTCACCCCTTACAAAGCATATCCCCACTTGGACATAAGGGGCTACTATTTGGGGCCGCGTCTAGGAAAGATTAAGATATTTGTTTATGTTAAATTTAAACTTCTGCATATCAGTACAGCCAGGGAAGCAGGTAGCAGGAAGGGAATTCCAAATTTAAGTTGTTCGAGGGAAGAAATTATTAGAACAGAGAGATTTCTGGCATTTAGGGATCTCAAAAGTGAAGGGGTGAGATCTTATTGCTAAGCGGTTTGTTAGGGATATGTACGTCGAGGGGGCACAAGTAAAACAAGTTCATCAGAACACATTCCAATAAAATATTTATAAAACAGGCACAGTGATGCAACATTGCGGCGATGAGTCAGGGGCCGGAACTCAGTTGATAAAGTGGGATCGATTAAATTGACAAATCTTTTTTGGACTTTATCTACGACGCAGAGACTAGTGGTAGATGAAACAGCCTAGATGTGGCAACACTACTCCATGCACGGGCGAATGGCGGCTTTGTAAATGTACAGAATACTCTCAGGTGTGAGTAGTCTTCTAGATCAATAGAGAGAACCCACGTTCTTTGCAGCAGCCTTTGCAATGTCCTCTATGTATTTGCTCCAGTTCATATTGCGCGCAAATGTTAGGCCGAGGAGTTTCAAGGTAGACTTTTCAGGTAGGGTGCTGTTTTTCATATATAGGGGGTTGGAGAAGCATCTTGTAATTGTTAAAGGAGAGCAGCTTAGTTTAACTAGCATTAGATGTTACCATCCATTTGCGGCCCCATTCGACTATAGTTTCGAGTTCATTTTCCAACGATTCTGCCATTGTCTTAGATTCATGTACACCTGTTCTTCCCTCATGCATATTATAGAGCGTTGTATCATCGGCAAATGTACCCATCTCGGACACAATATTATTAGGGAGGTCGTTTATAAATATCAGGAATAATAATGGTCCAAGGATCGACCCCGGAAGCACTCCTGCATTAATGTTATGCTACTTGGATGTACGTCCGTCAATGACAACATGTATACTTCTATTGTCTGAGAAGGATCTAATTATATTTAGTATACGTCCTGTTATACCGTACGATTTAATTTACATTAGCAGCTCTTTATGCCAGACTTTCTCAAAAGCCTTGGATATATCGAGGGCTACAGCCCTGGCTTCGCCCGCCTTATCCAGCGTTCAGAGATGACTGTTAAAACATCTGCAGTAGAACGATATTTCCGGAATCCATACTGTTTGTCAGAGAGAATATTTGATTTTGCGAGGTGGTGAACTAGTGCTTGATTAACTAAGGTCTCTAAGATTTTAGCGAAGAGTGGAAGGAGAATAATGGGGCGATAATTGAGAGAGTCTGTTCTTTCACCAGAATGCTTGTACACTGGTACCACAGAGGCCATCTCCCAGCTTTTAGGGAAGCAAGATTCAGCAAGGCATTTATTGTAGAGCTTGGAAAGTATGGGGCGAGCTCGACTGAACATTTCTTAATTAGTAATGCAGGGATGAGATCAAGCCGACACGCCTTTGAGGTGTCTAAGTTTTTATGATATTAACGACGTGAGAAGGGGTGATTTTTACATCACCTAATGTGCTTTCAATTATTATTATTTTTTATTATTATTATTATTATTTAAATAAGGCGTCTACACGAGGGTAAAATACAAATAATCTCGATCGTAGTAGGTATACTAGGAGTACTATCAAGTCGTCTGGAAGGACAATTGAAAAAACTACGAATCCCCGATATTTTAGGCGGGCTTCAGACTTCTGCTATTGTAGGTACCACCAACAGCCTTAGGACAACTCTTGATATTTGAAGCTCCTGGTTTGGAGCCAGGATTGAGGTAAATTCTCTAGAAATGAAGCCCATCCCTTTCCAGGGAGACGTTGAAACGAAATCAGAATTATTATTATTATTATTATTATTATTATTATTTTTTATTATTATTATTATTATTATTATTATATTTATTATTATTATTATTATTATTGTTATTATTACTATTACTATTATTATTACTATTATCATGATGATGATGATGATGATGATGATGATGATGATGATGATGATGATGATGATGACGATGATGATGATTTCTGACATCTCCAAAATTAAAAAAAAAAAAAGACGTCATGGCAACGCCGGGTAGGTTGAGTTATATTTTAATGGCTTCACTCTTTTTAACCATTAAGCTATTGAGAACTCTGTGTCTATTCAAACTTGCCATTGAATGCGTGAGTGGCGATTGAGGCAGTAAAAATGAGAATAAAAATACTGAAATCGATAATGCTCTATTTCTAAAATATTCTTAAAGTAAACTTAAAATAATTCAAGAAAATGGAACATTATCGATTTTCTTCCTTTTTTTTTTCTCAAGCAAAAACCTTTGATATTGTGAATAGAATTTACTTTCAGATTTTAAATAACTTCAATCCTGCAAATCCACCATAAAATACAATGCAGCGTACGTGTTCATTCACACTTGTGTATAGTTTAATTCCGTGAATAGAAAGAAAAAAAGAAAGAAACAGCATTCTATACTAGTCAAAATCCAATCTCTGTCCCATCACGGAAATGTGCTTGTTTTATAAGCACTTTAATGGCAATTGCTCGGACAAACAAAAAAAGCACTTGTACTCTCGACGAAAAATATCCTGAAAAACCAAACAAGCAGCAAAATCCCACCCCTACACTGTAGAAATCCCTAGACACCGTAAAGTCTTCTACTCAAATAGCTTCTTCCCTCGATATGCTAGACTTTGATATTGCGTCCCAGGACCTTGATTTCTCAGACTATGTTGGCATGCAGAATTTCAAATGTAATGTGAACAAAGATCTCCCTTCCCAACTCCCTATATAGTTTTCCGGCAAATCTGGTCCCAAATAGTAACACATAGTGGCAACATTTCTTTGTTTATGGTGAATGAACAGTAATAAAAAAAGGCTGTGTTACAGACACTATCGCGTCATGTAATCTCTCAGAACAAAGAGATATAGTAGGATGCCGGGATACGGCAGTAATAAGTTCTTCTGTTATATTAATGTGCCCGCTATCTAATTGTGCATTTAACTGTATATTTAACTGTGTATTTAACTGTATGTTTAACTGTATATTTAACCGTGTTTAACTGTGTATTTAACTGTATGTTTAACTGTATATTTAACCGTGTTTAACTGTGTATTTAACTGTATGTTTAACTGTGTATTTAACGAACTATTATCCACATGTCCTAAATGTCTTAACGGCTCGTGACTCATCTAGTGTTCGTGAGTGCGTGTCTGTATAACATAAAAAATCACAGTACATTTATAATGACATTCCTGTTACTGCGTGGCTTTCTGCCTTTTTTTCCGCTGCCTGGGGGATTCGTCAACGTCTTGGGAAGCTGAGTTCTGCTATAATAAGTCACATGCTAGACAAAGGACGATGTATGTCTTTATATATTGGCTTATTTCACTCCCAGGCAGTTCGTCTTCCATAGCATGGAGTGAAATCGACGATCTCGGACTTGTGGCGTTTCTTTGCATGTATTTGGAGACTGTCGCCCCCTTATGGGGAAACCTGGTGAATCAATCTTGCTTGGTCAAATCTCGGACTCAACTCACTAAACTGAACTCGGCTTATTCAAACCGGAACCTCTGATACGTCACGTCCGATCCCAGTTTAATAAATGCCACAACACGACCCTGTGACCTTTTCTGTACCTGAATGCTCGCTTAATTCATTGTTTCCTGCTATTAAATCTCTGTTTTTACTCCGCAAAACAGATAGATAGATAGATAGATAAAAGACTATTAAATGTTTCCACCCAGAATTGCCCGATGTTTTCGTAACACTTTCGTTCAGAATTCCGTCCAAATTCCCGAATCCGACAGAAATATTCCCGCGTTCCACTCGATACACCTGAAGAAGGTCGGGGGTTACATTAACCGAAAGGCTGTGAAAATGAAACTCACGATAAGAACAGTAGTCCCAAGCATCCAAATAATACGAACAAGCGATAATATTATAACCCTCATTCTCGAATGACCATCTCGTGGGCCTCGATAAGCGGTTACACATAAGTAAAAAAAAAAAAAAAAAATGCGTGAGTATGACTTCGGTATCAGAGAGACAGACAACAACTTCGTATTGCAAACAGACGCACACGAGCTTTTATTTACTAGGATTCACGGGGCAAATGCCCATGAAATATGTCACAAACTGTGGTGTTTTTGTTTTTTTAAAATTTTTTAATAAAGTAACGCGAGTGAAGCGTAGAGCTTAAAACATGAAATTATATCCGTCCGTGCAAGAAATTTCTCCTTTATTTTCTACAATCTCTTATAATAAGTGTGTAAAGACTGCGCTAGACTTGGCGATACTACGTTTCACAAATTCGCATTGACGTTTCTGCTTCTCAGTGACAAAAGATATTAATATAATCTTTAACTTAATTAATCTGATTATGTTTTCTGCCAGGCAAAATTTATTTTTTTATTTGACTGACAATTTAAATGGCGGCAAAGCACTTGCTCTCAATAAAGTGTAGGGCAATATGTATTAAAATATTCGATATAGAACATATCAATATTAGGTATGCCCCCTCTCTCTCTCTCTCTCTCTCTCTCTCTCTCTCTTTACACTTATCTCTGTCTGTATATGCCTGTTTGTCTTTCATTCAAATTCTCTTTATCTATCTACCTCTCCGGATCTATTCTCTCTCTCTATCTCTCCCTTCTCTCTCTTTCTCTCTCTCTCTCTCTCTTTCCTCTTATCTCTCTTTTCTTCTGTCTGTATGTGTCTGTTTGCCATTCTTTCAAATTCTATTTATCTTTCTACCTCTCCGGATCTATTATCTCTCTCTCTCTCTCGCTCTCTCTCTCTCTCTGTATTACATATATATATATATATATATATATATATATATATATATATATATATATATATATATATATATATATATATATATATATATTAGTGATATTTTTCCGGATTCTGATACAATTACCGATTCCGTACGAAATTCCTGATTCCGATATAATTAACGATTCCGATTCTTTATAAATCTCCAAATATCCAACTCTAAAATAGCATTTTGTCCGTATTACTCTAAAAACATATCTTAAATGTGTATGTATTTTCTCAAACATAAAAACACACTTGTGATGGGGAGATCTAGACATTTTAGTCTTATTGGAAGTTTAAAATCAATAAATATTTATTATTTTATTATTACTACAAGCAATGTAAAACGTTTTATAAAAACAAAATAAAATAAAATAGATAATTAAAGGAATAGGTTTTGCTAAAATTTTCCCGATTCCGATACCCCAAAAAGCTCCGATTATTCCGATACCCGATTCCGATTAATCGTATTGACACTACTATATATATTTAAGCAATGTAAAGTCACACAGTTTAGAAAACATTTTTTTTTATAAATTTAAATAAGAACATTTGAAAACCTGAAAATGTTGTTTGCGGGAGGCTTCGCGCTTAAACCAAGCGACAACACACGGATATAAACAGTTACCGAGACAAGACATATCTTCTCTTCGGGAGGCTTCGATCTTTTATTACATCAATAAGAAGAAGAAGAAAAAATAAACTTAATCGGACTAACATCTCCTTGATAAAACTAGGTTATTGGCGGAAATTCGGAATTTAACAATACTAAAAAAAAGTAAATAAAAATGATTTTATCATTTCACATTTTCAGGTTTTCAAAGTTTATATATATATATATATATATATATATATATATATATATATATATATATATATATATATATATATATACTAGCAGTTCCACCCGGCTTTGCTCGGGCCCTATGTACTGTTCATAAGGTTATGTGCATATGTATATATTAAAAAGTGTGAATATGTAAAGTAATGCCTTTCTCTATAATAGTCTTCCTTTAGTACTATAGAGAAAAGACAGACATTTTCACTTTTATAGATAGATAGAGAGATAGATAGCTAGATGCAATATATAGTAAAGATTTATAAAGTATAAAACAAAAAAAGGCTCATGCGCCACCACCGAGAATCGAAGCCAAAACGTTCAGTTCACGATCTATTTTGCCTCTGCCGTCAATGACTGGGCTATGAAAACATGTTTACTGCAAGGCTAAAAATTAAAACATTAAAGCAATTCTACGACCCATATATGAGAAATTGTATTTTCCTTTTTAAATAAATATAAAAGAGAGTTGCCTTTTTTTGTTGTTATTGGCCTTCGGACCGGGATCAACGTGTAGTATCTGTTCCGGCAGATACTGCAAGCTATGACTAGCTATGACTAGCAAAGACCAGATGTGGGGGCAACCCCACATGCCTGACCATTAACTAGCTCCCATTTCCCACCTCTCGGGAGCTGGTCCCCTTTTTCCCTTCCCCCTCCCTTCACTCCTCACATTAATAATCGGCCTTGTGCCTAATTTGCTCGGTGGGGGAGCAAATAAATACCATCTGTTCCGGCAGATGACTAGCAAAGATCAGATATGGGGGAAACCCCACATGCCTGACCATTAACCAGCTCCCATTTCCCACCTCTCGGGAGCTGGTCCCCTTTTTCCCTTCCCCCTCCCTTCACTCCTCACATTAAAAATCGGCCTTGTGCCTAATTTGCTCGGTGGGGGAGCAAATAAATACCATCTGTTCCGTGAGATACTGCAAGCTATGACTAGCTATGACTAGCAAAGACCAGATGTGGGGGCAACCCCACATACCTGACCTTTAACCAGCTCCCATTTCCCACCTCTCGGGAGCTGGTCCCCTTTTCCCTTCCCCCTCCCTTCACTCCTCACATTAAAAATTGGCCTTGTGCCTAATTTGCTCGGTGGGGGAGCAAATAAATACACTCTGTTCTGCAGATGCTGTACTTAAGATAATTTGTACCAGTCAATGGAGGGGAAACCCTCTATAATGGGACAATTATTATTTTTGGTAACCAGAGTGACCCCTTTTTCCCTACTTTTAGGGGAGCTGTTTTTTTACTTCACATTAAAAACGGCCTTGTGTCTAATTTGCTTTGGTGGGGAAGCAAATAAATACATTAAATAAATAGAAAAGAGGGGTTTTAATATGAATATCAATACACACAAAAGAAAAATGAATTCACAGGAGTATATATATATATATATATATATATATATATATATATGTATGTATGTATGTATGTGGGTGTGTGTGTGTGTGTGTGAATAGATAGACAGAGAGAAAGTTTTTAATTAAATATATGGCTACACAAATACTCCCGAGTTCCATTCTTGTATGCAATCTTCAGACTAAATATTTTGCTTTACGATTTAAACGGGAATGAGGTTTCAACAGTTCAATAAGTTTCCAGATTTTTTTTGTAAGGGAAATATTAATGATAATAGACACACAGAAATCTAATCCACTTCGAAATAATCTATCCCGGCTGCAATGCACCTGTTGTACCGTTTCAACCACTTCTGGAAGGTCCCATGGAAGTCCTCTTGCATGAGCGTGTCAATGAACATCGTCGCAATTTTCATCTTCTCAATTCTCATAAATTATGCCTCCAAGTTTTTTCTTGAGCTTAGAGAGTAACCAAAAGTCCCCGGGAGCAAGGTCTGTATAATAAGGAGAGCAATAAACTGTCTTGATACTAATCTCGGTCAAATAGTTCGTGACAAGGATGGAGGGTCCTTTAGAGAAACTTCGCCAGAAATTTTCCGCATCTTCAGTTTCTCGCGAATAACTTTGGGCACAGTTTTTGCACTGACATCAAACTGTGCACTTATTGTCTCTATAGACACACGACGATCCTTATTAATGAAATTCTTTATTTGGCCAATCAACTGTAGTGTTCTGACTTTCTTGGTCCCCCTTTTGTCTCTCATCATTTATTGCAGAATTCCTGCTTTCCTTTTTCCACTCAAGAACTGATGCTCGATTCAGGCAAGATGGTGCAAAACTTGTCCATACGTTTCGTTGGCATTTTTCTAGTTTACAACAGAATTTTATCGCATATTTCTATATAGTCCGCAAATCCAGATTGCATTTTTGATATTCACCATCTGTGACAATCAGGCTTTAGTAAGGTGTATTCAAATTCTTGCTCTAGCTTTTCATTTTAAGTTGGAATCATAAAAATTGATCAGTCATCTTATAAAATGTACAGAAATACTAATTGAATTTTCATGTGTCTACGACAATTTAAAATGGCTGTCTAAAAAAAGTAAGGCACATTGTAAAAACAGGTGAAAGCTATCTTGCACTTTAATTGCCATAAACACATGGTCATTACGTTTTACAAGTACTAAGCCTCTCTCTATATATATGGTATATATTAGAGCCGGCGAAAGACTAATTTTTGCTACGTATAGTTTAAATGAAATTTCAGGCACAGTGTGCCGCAACTAGCGTGCATATTACGCAAGAAATTCAATTTTTACAACTCTTCGTATAAAATTCGACATTAGTTCATCAATAATGCGTTGAATCTTGTATTCAATATAACCGATTGTGTTAGGTTTATCAGTGCAGACATTGGACATTACATATCCTGAAAGAAAATACTATAATACGCACGAGGTGGCCAGTTGACAGGTTTGTTTCTGTTAAACTATTTTTTCATAAAATACTTCTCTCAGTAAATTGATCGTATCCCACCCTGTGTGGAACGTGACTCCATCGGCCTGAATCGATGAATAAATTACCAAATCATACAGAACATCTATAACTCGATAGTTGCCAAATATGCAATTAAAAATAGAGTTGTCAATTTAAATTTCCCCACCTCTAAAAAACACACTCTGTCAGAGTTCGAAATCGGCTTCGAAACCTAGTATGTGATACCCTTCCCCCCACCCCACCCCCACACAGTTGCAATATATTTCCGAGAGAAGACACGTTGCAAATCTGTCAATGCTCTTTCGTTATTTTCGTTGCAAGCGCTCGTCTGAGCTTCAATCTATGTTCCCCATCACACTATAACAAAAAGCCCCCGTCAATCTACAACCACTACCAACAATTTCAACCATCATTTGCTAAATCTGAACGCAAATTCCGTGATCAAAACTCTTTTTCCTAGAAGTGCCCCCCCTATGAAACCCAGTTTAACCGGCTTGCTTCCTGCTTGACTAAAACATGGTGATCTTAAAGTCCAATATAAACAAGTTCTTACTGTCTCATCCATAAATAATCAAACTCTAACAAATTTTCACCAAAAACGATAACTAAACTGCTGTCTTAATAATCACCTTCGATTAATGAACCCTAATACTCGAGTGGCATTCGGGCCTTTATAAGTTATGACTCCCTTGTAAAAAATACATGTTGTCATTTTAAAATTTATTATTTCTACCTATGGACACTAATGTTTTATACTAACGCAATCTCCGGTGTAGTAATGATAAGTACTGCTGATTGTAGGGTCCGATTTATAATACAAATCTGTGAATCTGCAGCTTGGAATTTATATGTGCGAATAATATTTTTCATTTTTTGTGCAATATATATATATATATATATATATATATATATATATATATATATATATATATATATAGAGAGAGAGAGAGAGAGAGAGAGAGAGAGAGATTAGAACCCCGGGATTCAGTGGCCCTAGGGTACGGTTTTTTTAAAGGTTACAATGTGTTTACGGTCTCTGGTTAAGGTATTTTCTCCGCGTTGCGGTGCTATTCATAATGTTATTTTATTATATACATGTGTACTATATACTGTACTGTATTTTTTACTTAATTTTTAATGCCGTATCGGGTTCTACTATATATATATATATATATATATATATATATATATATATATATGTATATATATATATATATATATATATATATAATATAAAGCTGAATGTGTGTGTGTGTGTGTCTGGTCACAAATAGACTCCTATATTGTTGACTACTTTAAAAAAACTGATTACATATAATGATAGATGTATCGAGACACAGGAATGGGTATGTTTGATCCGGCAGAACGGCAGTTCATTAAAATTGTGGGGTCTGCGTTCGCGCCTGGTCTACAAAGTATGAAGATAAAAAAAATAAAAATTAAAAAAAAAAACGTTTACATGTGTTTTTGATATAGATGTACATAAGAATACTTCGATAAGTATGTTTTAACTTAAATAGGGATGGTATAATAAAATTGTGTGGTCTGCGTTCGCGCTAGCCTCCATAGAATGGAAATAGGCACAAACTTTAATAAAGACTTTTCATATCTATCTGCGTAAGTATACTTTGATAATTATGTTTCAGGTTGAAGGAATATGGTATGATAAAATTATGGGGTATTCGTTCGCGCCTGACCTCCATAGAATGGAAATATGCCACAAAGTTAATTTTTTTTTTTTAATATAGATCTACAGAATATTGTTATAAGTGTTTCAGTGTGAACAGGTATGGTATAATAAATTATGGTGTTTATCTATTTTATTTTTACTTTCATCATATTTTTCTTTGGCTTTGATGCCCCCAAATTCGAAGCTATCTCTTTACAACCCTTCCTTTTCATAACGTATCATCTATAAATATAAAAGCGAAAATGTATGTATGTATGTATGTATGTATGTATATGTATTCGCTTTTTCTGTGTGTCTACGAAAGACTACTTTCAGAGAAGCGGTCGCTCACTTCAAAACTTTTAAAAACTTTTTATATCACATACAAATCGTAATATCTCACAGTTAACAACGAAGATCGCCTGTCTATTTAATTTGCTCGATTTCGGGAAGATAAATATTCAATATTTGTCGCTCGCCGCATGTTGGTTAGTCTTTTTCCTATAACATCTTGGGGGCGAGGAAAAAAAGCGTCCAGCAGTAAATGAAATCCCGCAGTCAAACTGACCTCATTAATTCATTAAAACGAGCACCTGCTAAATCCAACTAATTAAATAAATTCAAAAGTTTTTCCATAAGCATGTCGCGGTGGGGCAATGGTTAACGTCGCACTTTTTTTTTCACAACTTTGCCTCAACGGTTCGGGTTCGATCCTCATACTTACTTTTTTTTTAACCTCTCACACACCTCCAAACACCCGGGCAACGCCGGGTACCTATCGCTAGTACTTTCATAAATAAGAGTCAATTTTCTGTGTGTTGCTTTTGAACCCAGTCAACGACGGGTACTTTTGCTAGTATATATATATATATATATATATATATATATATATATATATATATATATATATATATTAACAGGTTGACCGGAGTATTTCAGTCGTAAAACATACATAAATATTATATTTTAATTAATGCAGAATTCTTATATATTATAAACATAAATACCGTAGGTATTAAACGTAACATTAAATTCGTTATATAAATTTGTAGTAAAAAATGAGAAGAAACCGAGAGATGTGCATGTCAGTATTATGTTATTTTTTCTCAGCAGAACACTTCTTGTCACTAAAAAAATATATACTTGAGCTGAGTTCGAAACCAAAACCGGAAGACAGTAAGTCAAGAACAGTAGAAATTTGGCCAACTTTACACGTTTTTTAAAACGCGTTTTCAAACCTACTCATACATAATTAACAAATCTGACATGAGAACGATTCATGCATGCGCATACGTGAGACAGATAAAAATCCGATAATCTGCACGAAACAATGTTTCAATGGTAACGCCTTAGCAGCCCCTTTTTCCGGATAACATTAATTATATATTAAAATTTTTCCACACTTCTTTAATACTCTATATACAAAATTTTGATGCTTTATATAAAAAATTCGTTGAGTACATAAATTGGGAAGTGTCCTCATCCACATTCTCACTATAAATATAAATGGAAATATGTCACAAAGTGTAATAATGTTTTTAATATAGATCAACACAATATTGTGATAAGTGTTTCAGTGTGAACAGGTATGGTATAATAAATTATGGGGGTTTATCTATTTTATTTTTAATTTCATCATATTTTGCTTTGGCTTTGATACCCCCGAATTGGGAGCAATCTATTTACAACCCTTCCTTTTCATAACATATCATACTTTCATAAACCAGAGTCCATTTTCTGTAGGTTGTTTTTGAACCCAGTCAACGACGGGTACTTTTGCTAGTGTATATATATAATTTCAGGTTAAAATTTTCCAGGGGTAAAACAACAAATAAATAGTTATACAAGAATACTCAATACCGAAGAAAGTACCATACTATTGTATAAACAGTATCACTCGTAGAGGTCTCTAGTAATTTGTAATTGGTTCACAATGCTGGCGAGTGTGTAGTGACATTTTAATGAAAAGAAACAAAAAAGTATATGTATATAATTATTTACTATAATCTATATAATACTAAAAGTCTATGGATCTTGTATGTTTGCAATCAGATTTCCGGTTTTCAACATCCGGTTGCGCATGCGTAAATAGCAACGTCTTCAATCCGTTATTCCAATTCCGGAATTTTTATATCGCTTTTAATACAAACAATTTCATTTAATTTGATCAAATAGTTATTTATATATACAAATAATACATAGATTCATAGATAATTATAATATATATTATTAAATCTATTTATCTATGAATCTATTAATAATATGAAATATTACCTTATACAATTTATGGAAAGAAAACACCTCTCACTTTCCCTCTAATAGATTTCAACACTCCTACTCCCTCTGTTTTCGTTACGTACGCGAGAAAAAGGGAGCGATGTAAAACTGGATAGAGTTTTCCCCCTTAACTAATGCAGACCTTTTTACTAGAGGGCGTTATTACAAAAAAATTTCTTTTTCTTCTTCCCATGTTTTTAAAAGTCGTCTGCTTACATTTCTGCTTACATTTCCAAACGGAAAGCTGAATCGGTAAATGCACACATTTCTATTACATTAAATAGTGTTTTCCTTTACACAATGGGTACTGAATGTTTGCTTAAATTAAATGAAAAAAGTTACATTTTATTTTCATTTTCTATTTAACAAGCCATTATTAACATGTGGAGAGTGTTTTTTTTTATTATTCTGTACTTTCAACTAACAATTTCATTTAAAAGATGATATATCAAAATTTGAATTTAACTATAATAAGGATTATGATACCTGTTCAGTGCATATTTACCTATAAGTATGACCAACCACTTATAATTCAGTAACTGTAATTTAAAAAAAAATAACAATTATAATAAACAGAACGACTCATAGAAATCTATCTATATTCTTTTTTCATTTTAATATACTTTCATAGAAATGCTTCTGTTATGTAAAAAAAAACTATTTTCTTTATGCCACAAGTGTCACGCTCATACATGAATTCCATAGCTAATATAACGTACTGACCCAACGGGTCACGGGTGGTCTAGTAATTATTAAATACCTACAGACACTAGAGTTTCATCCTTTCGGGAATCATAAGTGCAAGGTATCACGATTAACACCAGTCAATACATCTGAACCTGGCGACAGAAGCCATCCCTGGCTTCATTAGCAATGACCAAATCCATTCGGCTACCGTTAACCACGAGAAATGCTGTTCAATTCAAAACATTTATTTTTTCATAAATGCTATTTTACGTCCGTCAGAGTGATTTAATCATTATATGATAATCTGTTTATAAGAGCTAAAATGACCGACTTTAATTCAACTGAAAGTGCTCAACGATAAGAAACGAGTTTGTTAAAGGTACTGACATAATTATTTACTATAATAATTATTAAATGAAAACATTCTATACTCCGAATTTCAAGATGTTGACACTTTTACCTTTTATTCCTATTTAAAGACGTTAAGACGCACAAGTTACAACGTACTTAAAGAAATAAAAAGTACAACGGTCAACATCTTAAAATTCTGAATATAGACTTTTTGCATTTATTTATGCTCTGTAGTAACATTGAGCTTCAGAAATTAAACGGCTTGTAGTAATAAAAGCTGAAATATAATTAAGTAAACATATTTCTCCAAAAGAAAAAAGACTCATATATATATATATATATATATATATATATATATATATATATATATATATATATATATGTGTGTGTGTGTGTGTGTGTGTGTGTGTGTGCGTGTGTGTTTCTATATATATATATATATATATATTATATGTTATAAAAATATATATTGCAATTAAGCTACACGGAATATTACGCGTTTACTTCTCGTCATGATTAATCAGGCTTATGCAAAATGTTGTGGTCAGCGCGCTTTTTCATATACGCATATGCTATTGAATTTTCTAGCTAGCCAATCAGCGGCTGCAACTAGAAAGCTGATTGGCTAACTAAGAAATTCAATAGCATATGCGTATATAACAAAGGCCCGCTAATCACAACTTTTCGCATAAGCATGACAAAGTCGTGTAGCTTAATTTCCAAATATATTTTCATAACTTACTACCAAGCTCTACGTATGTATCGAGCACTGTTGAAGTAAATACTGAAATTTTACGCATAAAAATATATCTTCGTGTATTAATTTATGTAATTATTGCGCATCTGGATATCTCCCTGCAAAAACTTCAAAACCTTAATCCATGATATACTATAAGATATATAATTTTCTTTTAATGGTTTATAATAGAATCAAATTTGAATTAAAGTTCGTGATTATCTGACCTTTTCTTCTGTCATCTATGTGTTACACACAGTTGTGTGATAAGATCAGGAAGACTATTTTTTTTTTAACAAAAATATTTAAGAAGCAAATTGAATTCAAACACGCTAATCTGATCGCGGTCAAGATAAGAATAGACACTACTTATCACTATTACAGATTAACTTCCGGCTGAATTCCCACTTGTATACGCGAACAGACTGTGCACACTTCAAATCAAGCCGTGATAATTCAATATAACTTCCCCCAAAAAATATGTTTCGAATAATAAAATTTGGATAGAATTATACTTTAAAAGATTTTACACGAAACATTCAACCACTCTGATGAGTCGCAGACGACGAAACACGTGTCCATAAATAATTATATTAAAAAAAAAAAAAATATATATATATATATATATATATATATATATAGTAATTTATGAAATATATATGGCGATTAAGCTACACTGAATATTCTGCGTTTCATCCACTACAGGAATTTTATAAAATATATATGGCGATTAAGCTACACTGAATATTCTGCGTTTCATCCACTATAGGATATATACGTATTGAGCACTTTTGAAGTAAATACTTAAAGTTTACGCATAAATCTATACTTTCGTATATTAGGTTTATGTGAGTAAATGAAGTACTAATATATATATATATATATATATATATACACTTGTGCCCGATATTATTCATACCCCCCCTTGAAAATTGAGTTTATTAGGTGTAACTTTGTAAGAATTTATTGTTTTCGTCCATATTGATACATATTCTAAATAGACCTCTTCTGATCATTTTCGTAATTTTAAAATCTCGGGATACTTGTAATAAAAGAAATATACAGCTATTTATAAAATCTGCAATGTTCAAAAATAATCATACCCCCTTATTTTTTCAGTATTAATCGAGTTTCTGACTGTTTGTTTCCTGTTTGATACTTATTTTGAATGCTTTTATACAACCTTTTATTAATTTCATTTCGTTTTTTGCATTTTTCAGAAATTAAAATGATATCAACTGAAAACCAATAAAAGAATAAAAATTATTAGAATGGGGAAGAAAAAAGAGCTTAGTAATGATCTTAGGACTAAAATTGTTAATTCACATAAGGATGGTTTAGATTACAAGTCAATTTCCAAGAAATTTGAGGTCCCTACAGCAACAGTACAGAGCATCATCAAAAAATTCCAGAGCCACCACACAACAAACAACTTGATTGGTAGAGGAAGGAAAAGGAAACTGTCTGCTAGAGCCACCAGGAATATTGTAAGAAGTGTTAATGCAAATCCAACCACCACTATTAAGGACATTTTAGAAAATCTGGAGTCTTCTGGCATAAAAATATCAAGGCAAACATTGCAAAGGACTCTGCATGAAAATGGTCTGAAAGGAAGAAGACCAAGAAGGACTTCATTGCACACCGTAAAACACCTTGCAGTACGTCTAAAGTCTGCTAGGACCCATGTGAATTCTCCAGAGTTTGTTTTCTCAAGTATTTTGTGGACTGACGAAACAACAATTGAATTGTTTGGCCATATGGATGCTTCTTACGTTTGGAGGAAGAAAGGAGAAGCTTACAACCCAAAGAACACCATACCCACGGTGAAACTTGGTGGTGGTAGCCTAATGTTTTGGGGCTCCTTTTCGGCTAGTGGTCCAGGTAGTTTGGTCAAGATAGATGGAACCATGAAGAAGGAGCAATATTTGGAGATACTCCAGAAAAACATTAGACAGGATGCGGAGAAGCTTTATTTAGGACCAAACTGGGTCCTTCAACAGGATAATGATCCAAAACATACTGCCAAAATAGTCAAGAAATGGTTTGAGGATAATCAAATTAATGTTTTGGAATGGCCTAGCCAGAGTCCCGACCTGAACCCTATCGAAAACCTCTGGCACATATTGAAAACTGAGGTTAAAAAGCGGAAACCTAGAAATTTGAGGGATTTGGAGAACTACTGCATTGAAGAATGGTCAAAAATCAGTGTTGATGCTTGTAAAAACCTTGTTGATAAATGTCCAAAACGGTTACAGTCAGTTATTAAGAATAAAGGGCATGCTATTGACTATTAGTAAGAGAGGTATGAATAATTTTGAACTAGTGCCATTATTGTTTTTCTTTGTATAATGTTTCAAACTTGCATAATTTATTTATTTGTTGAGTTTAAATTAAATGCTTATGCTTGATTTATTGTTTGAAATCCCTTTAATATTGTCTACCTTCTGGTTTGAGCAATATTCTTATAGAAAGCTCAAAGATCCGAGGGGTATGAATAATATCGGGCACAAGTGTATATATATATATATATTTAACTACTTCATTTACTCACACAAATTTAATATACGAAAGTATAGATTTATGCGTAAACTTTAAGTATTTACTTCAAAAGTGCTCAATACGTAGGTAGAGCTAGTTAGTAATTTATAAAATATATATGGCGATTAAGCTACACTGAATATACTGCGTTTCATCCACTGTAGGCTTCGTCAGGCTTAGGCGCATAAGCCTGACGAGTCCTACAGTGGATGAAACGCAGAATATTCAGTGTAGCTTAATCGCCATATATATTTTATATATATATATATATATATATATATATATATATATATATATATATATATATATATATATATATATATATATATATTTACACCGGGACAAATATACTAACAGTATTTAATAACTAATAAATAATAATAATAAATAAATACACTATGAAATAAGAAAATAGAAATTAAAACTAATACGCCCCCCTTGATGCAACGAAAAAAAAACCTATAAATACAGCAAGCTTCAAAGGAAAAGAAAAAGGAAACGATAGCAACAACAATCCCATCTGATGATAATCGGACGCACCGGTAATAAGCGCTTGAGAAGAATATGGGTGAACAACTACTTTTGGGCGCCATTTTATACACCACGCCAACTGAAATAAAAAAGAGCGATCGGCGAATGGAAAAGATATGCAGAAAAATCGGAAAAAAATAACTCTGTCGTGTTCAATCAGACGTGCTCGTATTATGACTTGTTGCCAAACTATATATATATATATATATATATATATATATATATATATATATATATATATAAGAAATAAAAATTACAATAAGTTTACCAAGGTAATAAAAATGGTCAACTTAAAATATATTATAAATATTAAAGAGTTAATATTTACAAGTAAAGTAATCTCAACCAGATGTAAAAGCTCAATAAAACCGAAAAGGAAATAGAGCTTATAATATGAACAAATGATTAATAACACATGTTAAAAAACATCTTGAAAAAGAGTTAAAAACATATATATATATATATATATATATATATATATATATATATATATATATATATATATATATATATAAGAAATAAAAATTACAATAAGTTTACCAAGGTAATAAAAATGGTAAACTTAAAATATATTATAAATATTAAAGAGTTAATATTTACAAGTAAAGTAATCTCAACCAGATGTAAAAGCTCAATAAAACCGAAAAGGAAATAGAGCTTATAATATGAACAAATGATTAATAACACATGTTAAAAAACATCTTGAAAAAGAGTTAAAAACATATATATATATATATATATATATATATATATATATATATATATATATATATATATATATATATATATAAGAAATAAAAATTACAATAAGTTTACCAAGGTAATAAAAATGGTCAACTTAAAATATATTATAAATATTAAAGAGTTAATATTTACAAGTAAAGTAATCTCAACCAGATGTAAAAGCTCAATAAAACCGAAAAGGAAATAGAGCTTATAATATGAACAAATGATTAATAACACATGTTAAAAAACATCTTGAAAAAGAGTTAAAAACATATATATATATATATATATATATATATATATATATATATATATATATATAAGAAATAAAAATTACAATAAGTTTACCAAGGTAATAAAAATGGTAAACTTAAAATATATTATAAATATTAAAGAGTTAATATTTACAAGTAAAGTAATCTCAACCAGATGTAAAAGCTCAATAAAACCGAAAAGGAAATAGAGCTTATAATATGAACAAATGATTAATAACACATGTTTAAAAACATCTTGAAAAAGAGTTAAAAACATATATATATATATATATATATATATATATATATATATATATATATAAGAAATAAAAATTACAATAAGTTTACCAAGGTAATAAAAATGGTCAACTTAAAATATATTATAAATATTAAAGAGTTAATATTTACAAGTAAAGTAATCTCAACCAGATGTAAAAGCTCAATAAAACCGAAAAGGAAATAGAGCTTATAATATGAACAAATGATTAATAACACATGTTTAAAAACATCTTGAAAAAGAGTTAAAAACATATTTAATTTTAAAAAAGGAAGCACGAGATAAGTGGATAGTCCTTAATCCGCGGAGTTTCGAAGAAATACTCTCCTTCTCATCAGAGGGCAGGAATTAGCAAAATGCGGGATCGGA
>NC_136511.1:1287500-1310000 GCF_053919585.1 Euprymna scolopes
AGCGTATTTTCAGACACACGAGGAAATACGGGGAGTTGTTGGCCCTGATCACATAGAGTAGAATTAGCTGCAAAGTTCTTGGCAAAGAGTTTGGCTTTGTCTGATGCCGACGAGATTACTCCAGGTTCATTGATTATGACTGGGTTAGAGCACACACTTCTATTCTGGCTCCTGTTTGTTATTTGCCAAACTGGCGGGAACCAATTCGTTGTTATATTTTATATAAGATCTTTTTTTATATTCAAGTGATATCGAGCTTCTAAACAAAGCAACTTGGCATACACAAAGAGTGATACATAATTGAAAATTATATTTTATAAAACATACAGATACATACGTACACACACACACACACACACACACACACATATATATATATATATATATATATATATATATATATATATATATATATATATATATATATATATATAAGATTTAACGGTTGAAACACCAAACGAATGCAAAATTGATCTTAATAAACACTTTTAATAACAAGAACAAAAAAAAATTGAATTTTAAATTCTTATACTGTGTGGTTTTCACACTGTGGATTTGCTATTATTATTTGACCCAAGCGTTCGACCAAACTTAGACGCACTTACTGGATATTTAAACATCATTCACCCTCAATTTTCAACTTCTGAGGTCTAGCAGGTTTTATCTCCACCATCTCTCTTCCGGGACACATAAGAAGAAGAAGAAGAAGAAGAAGAAGAAGAAGAAGAAACCTGTCTGTACTTGCTGAAGAAGGCTATTTTATTAATCGAAAATAAAATAAGCAATTTATATTTTAATAAATAGAAAAGTTTATTAAAATCAATTTTGCACTCGTCTGGTCTTTCAGCCGTTAAATCTTAAATTCTAATATCGAGTGCTTTTCAAACAGTGGATGCATTACACACATACACATACACAATATATATATATATATATATATATATATATATATGTGTGTGTGTGTGTGTGTATGTGTGTGTGTGTGAATATATATATATGTATATATATATAATTGTTGTTTTTGGAAAAAGAAATTAAGTAGACTGCTCAATTATAAGGAAAATCTGAGCTAAGTATTGGCTGAACAGAGCTGGTGTGGGTATCTGAAACGGTCCTAATTATCGGGTTTGAAACCGACGGTATCAATGACTTGTCCCATCTAAAAACCTTTTGTAAACAAAATATAAATACGCGCTTATTTTAGGGTTTTCCTCATAATAATTAAATATAAAATTATAAAGACTATAAAAATTGTAAAAACTTTCTGTAAACAATATATATACATATATGCATACATATATATATAATATATATATTATATATATATATATATATAATATATATATATAATATGCTTGCATATGTATGCATTTTATATAAAATAAACTTTTATTTCCGTCTGCTTGTGGAAGTGTCTGCTGAATTCACTACTAATAAACTGAAATCATTAATAACCGTGGTATTTTTTCATATATTATATTGAAGAAGTTGCAAAAGATTGCGCATGCTGAAAAGAATGTTCAAAGTAGAGTTGTTTTTTTTACACAGTGATCACCACTTATCAAGGCCCGGAAGCCACTTAGGGATAAGGGTTATTGCAAGTACATTACGTTAGTGTGGAGATTTGATGAAGTGTTTACTAAAGGGGGTGGTTCATTAGGAATTTGTTTACATTGGACTTGAAGACATCCAAGTTGTAGTCCGGTGGGAAGCAGGCGGACGGAACAGAATTCAACAGGCGTGCAGTTCTAAGAAAGAAGCGTTGTTCATGGAATCCGCGTTTTGATTAAGGCACAGATATAGTGTGGGGGAAATTTTTCACAGTGGATTCAGCTAGACGGGTGTTTTTCGTGAAAGATTGGCGAGGGGGGACCAGAGATTGGAGTTCAGACGAGCACCTGCCATGGAAATAACGATAAAACAAGGATAGGCTCGCAACGTCTCTTCTGTGGGAGAGAGGTTGCAGGGTAGAGAAAAGGGCATCCCCCACTAAGCCACGAAGTCTATTTTGTACTCTGTTAGAGTTTCAACAGAAAAAAAAATCTACACACTTATTTTTCTCTTATTTTTTGTCAGTTGACAATATTGGATAACCCTGTTCATATTATATCAACATAATATGTTTCTATGTATACATATTAGTTTGCTTTTATATTTAAATCGTACTCACCTCATTTTGTTCGCAATTTTGAGTTTGTCTATTTTGATTTTTTTTTTAGAAAAATAGTATTTACACGTTACAGATATAAGCCATAAGTACATTTTTACTCTCATACCTATATTTAAATTCTTCTAATTGCCGCCTTTCAAGCGACGAAGTGTCCGTTTTCGATGTGTGCTCTTCTAGATAAATAAATGTTTTCCCATGCGTGAAAAGCGATAAGAATGTACACAGACTTCGAGACAAGAGTATAAACCGGCGGTACATTTCATACTTACATGCGGACATCGCATCTATGCAACCGACTAGCGTCATTGATCGGTTCATTTACTCTAAGATTGACCTTTAAGGTCACTTGATGTCTGAAAGACAGTGATTTGACTCCATCATGTTTAGAAAGACAATTATCTAACTCTGTTGCTCTATTTCAATCTCTACAACAAAGTTTGGGGTTCAATAATTGGTCCCCAGATGTTTTAGATTTTATGAAGTAATCTTCTGACGGCGGCTACAAACCAATCCGCACTGTGGCGAGACAGGATTTGGTTTTCTCGTTTGACTTTTTCAATATGTACAGCGAAATGATTTTACGCAAAGTTCAGAATGAAGACGCTATTAATCTAGGTGATCGTTACATCAACAATTTAAGATAAGGGGATGACACTGCCATCGTCGCAGACTCCAAAGACAAATTGCAACAAATACTTACAACAGCAACGAATAAAAAGTGAGAAGAAATGGCTGCAATTTAATCTTAAAAAGACAGAATGCATGGTTATCTCCAAAAAAGTGGAAGTGCCGTCCAGCTCGGTCGCAGTCGAGATTGAACTCACTACGCGAGTTTGTAGTTTAATTCAAATCGTTTCGGTTGTTGAATACTTGATGCTTCGCTAGGGCTATCAAGGGCATTTTTTTTTATGGTAACGCCATTACTTGACAGGGCGCCTACCATGGCTTAAAAGAGTCTCATCTACCATCAAGAGAAGGATAGACCGCGCTAGATTTTCAACCTGGTATTTTACCTCACGGTACATAAAGCGCCTCGCCTTACCAAATGGTCACCCATCTAGTACTGGCCAGGCTCAACGATATGGCGAGAACCGGTGTGTCCATGTAATTGTGTCGTACAGTACCAAAATGCAATACCAAATGTAAAGATGAGACCATTAGACAGATTGATACAATCAAATACCTGGGTTATAATATTACATCTTTTGGTAAGAGTGACAATCAAGAAAAGATTCGCGATGACAGAACTCCACCTTTCATAGCATGGAGTGCATCTTACAAAACAGAAACATGAAACTGGACACAAAAAAATCATAATCTTGAAGACGTGCATATGGTCAATTATGCTTTACGGTTGCGAATGTTGGACAGTATTGAAAACGGTTTGGAAACAGCGGATATATGATTTTTAAGGAGAATTCTACGAACGTCATTGTCAGAAAGGAAGAAAATCTAAAAAAAAAAAAACATTTGTAAGACAGAGTACAGCCGATCACTACTTAATATAGTACACGCCAGAGAGTCAAAGTTCTTCGCAATTGTAATCCGGGCGAACGGCTTGGAGAAAGTTAGATGTTTGAGCAAATCCCTTGGGAAAAGAGCAGAGGAAGAAAACAAAGTTCACTGAAAGTCTCAACAGCATCACATGAAACACGACTATAGATCTTATCAGAAAGACAGAATCCTTAGCAGAGTGGTGAGCCATGATCAGTTATGTCTTCAATAACAGACCTTATACCTGAAAAAGTCGATGACGCGCCTTATCCCCCCCCTTTGCATCCATGTAATGGTCAAAACGATTAAAAGGGATGCAAGCTGGAAGGTCAAGCGACTCAAGGTATCAGCACATACGCTAAAAACGAAAAAGAAAACGTACTAAGCAGCCTGGAATTTAGTAATTTGGGAGTCTCTAATTGTAGAAACAAAACAACAAATATTGTACAATCTTTAAAATTTCGGCGGTGGAAGGGAGATGATCCTCATATCGGCCTTTATTACAGTTGTCTCCCCTTTATCAACCAAATTTTTCTTTTCTCGCCGATTCGAAAGAATGACCAAAAATAAGACTGACTCACAGAGATACGAAAATATCTACGGAGCCTGTAACTTTTCCCTTTCTTTCACAAACAACAACCCGCATGCCTGATGAAGATCGAACGATAATCCGAAAGAAGCGTTGCACTAACAACACACAAGACGAGAACACTAGTTCGATCAATATAAGTAATATAAATAATGATAATTATTATAATATCTTCAATGTATCAATTTACGTTTAGCTTAAATAGTGATATTTGAGTGACCAATCAGGTCAGGTGCATATTTAAATGAAATTGAAATGGCATTTGTTTTATATTTAGAATATTATATTCTGGTACAGGTTTTGGACTGGGAAAATCACAACTATGTTCGTATTAGGTTATGGTTATGTAAGGGTTAGTTTAGTGCTAGTTTAGAGTTAACGATAGTTTAGTTTAGTGCTAGTTTAGAGTTAACGGTAGTTTAGTTTAGGGCTAGTTTAGAGTTTACGATAGTTAAGATTAGGTTAGTGCTAGTTTAGAATTAGCGATATTTTAAGTTCAGTTTAGTGCTAGTTTAGATTTAACGATAGTTAAGTTTAGTTTAATGCTAGTTTAGAGCTAGCAATAGTTTAAGTTTAAGTTAGTGTAATATTTATTTTAGATCCGTGTTAATTCAAGGTTAGTTTAGGGTTTGGTTGTTAACTAATAAGTAATAAGTTATGTTAAGGTTAGGATTTAGTCAGGGTTAGTTTTGAATCAGTTTAAGGTTAGTTTCGAGTTATAGATAACAACTAACATAGTTCGTTTTTGTCCAGTTTAAAACATATACCAGTAGTGAATATTGAAGTAATGATTTTTACGACGAAAAAGTATGATCATTGCTCTGGAGGTTAAAACTATGTTCAATAAACAAGCAACTTACATTAATGTTATTTTAATCAAGCGAAGTTTAGCACCCCCCCTCATAGTCAGCCAGGTCCCCAGGGGACGTCAAATCCTAGTGAAAATGAACAAACGGTGCAGTTTTAAGCCTTAACATATGTAAATCTGAGTTCTGCACTATGAAAAAAAAAGAAGTAACTAAGTCCATCATTTGCACTTCCCCATTTAGTCCCAGAAGTCTCCTTAAAATATTTAATTTGAGTTCAGCACCATGCACAACTGCTAAATAGACATACACAGAAATTTTTGAACAAATATGGTAAAATAATCCCAAAAGTGGAGTGCTTTTATTAGCCTCCAAAGAACTCCTGTGGCCCACCCAAGAATTATCGCGAAGTATAGACAAACAAAATTATATAGAAATCAGTTATTTTTTTTTTAACTTTGCAGAAAGTTTTATAAAAATCCAAGGCATCGATTATTCTAATAAGCACAAATGTGTCAATTTTAGCCATTTTGAACCCGAAAGGTATCCTTGGGCAGCAACCGGAATTTTCACGGAAAATCAATGCTGTTACATTTTTACTCATATTATGTTTAATGTTTGTGCAAAATTTCAAAAAAATTCTAAGGCATAGTTATTGAAAAAAGTGCGGACAGACGTACGAACGGATGGATAAGTATGAATTGACAGGTCTATGCTCCTTTTGTTGGGACCAAAACATTGTTTATATGGAAGACGTCCATTTTTTTTTTAATATAAACTCTGAGAGAAATACTAAAATTAACTTACACAGATTAACTTACACGGATTAACTTACACAGATTGATGAACGACACAACCGTGGAATTTCCACAGGCCTCGATAGGTGTGAAAGGTTGTAGGAAAGATCGTATTACAAGTATAGATGTCTGTAAAGATTGATGAGTTATATAGTTTGGCCGGTTGACCAGAGAACAAGGTCTTAATTGACAAAAGTTGGCTTCGAGCCTAAAATCTTTAGGGGGGGTCACCCTTGGAGGTCCCCTGCTAAAAATGAACTAGACTGTAAAGTGATGATAAATATTAGATTTGATTTGATTTGATTTGATTGCTTGTGAATAACAACAATCTGCTTTAGTAATTAAAGCCAGATTCTCTTTTAAAGATTACAAAGTTTTTGTTTCAAATAAGTGAAGATCTATATCTACGCAAAACGATATTTGTCCGTCCGTTCAACTGCATCTCACCCGATCTCTTCTCCAATTAAAAATTAAGTAAATATCAAGATTGTTTATAGATTAAAAAACAGAAATTGTAATCCCCCGCTTCCTAAGTGTTTTGTGAAGACGCCCACTAATTAACATAGGCGGGTGAGTGAGATATATAAAGGTATCAATCACCAATACCGGGGGAGTTCGGCAACGACCGACAAATAGGCAAGACGCCTATGTTGCCTCCAGTAAGACATACAACACGCCACCTACCGGAATATCAGACACAACATAAGTAAACTCAAGTACATTCTGGACTATTTTTATAATTCAATTTCTTTTTTAACCTTTAAACTTTTATTCATGGTGTTGTGTTTGGTTTGGTATTATGGCAGACTAACCTTTTTCAGATTATCCAAAATCATATCCTGTAATTTTGAAAAAAAAAACAAGTGTTTATGTTTAGATTTTTATATCCTAAACTATTTATTCATAAATGTTGGTCTTGTTAGTTTCTGTTACAGCGTATCAATGTTTTTGCGAATTATTTAATGCCGTATTCGACATTAAATTATCCAAATGTTTTTAAGTTGTGATCGGTCTAAGAAGTTATCTCTAAATATTGCTTTCCTGACGCTTGTATGATCCTTTAATGCAGTCGTTTTTAATCGTTGTTTTATCATTGGCTCTTTGGCTTTATACATTTCTCCATTTTATTTACCTCAAACAAAGCCCACTGGCACTATCCAGAAGGCTACTATCAGGGACATAAGTTGCAGGGATACTATGTACAGAATTGAGAAGCAAGATGTTTGTTCACATTACATTTGAATTTCTGCATGTCAGTGCAGTTGGAGAAGGAAACCCCCAGAAGTGAATTCCCATGTCTGGGGAAGAATCCATTGGAGTAGAACGTTAACTTATATCTAGGGGTCTCTGCTGTGTAGGGGTGGAACTTTGCTGCTTGTTAGATTTGTCGGGGGTATTTACGTCGAGCGGGTACATGGACTTGTAGTTCTTTGGTTCATCCACCATTAAAATACTTGTAAAACAGACAGAGGGATGCAATATTTCGTCGACGGGACAGAAGTTTAAGCTTGGATGACAGCTCAGGACCTATCAGGCTGGCAACTCTCTTTTGAACCTTATGCAGGAGTGAAAGACTAGTAGTAGCCCAAATGTGACAGCAATACTCCATACTTGGACGAATGATGGTCTTGTAAATATACAGAATATTTTCAGGCGTAAATAACCTTCTCGCACAGTAGAGAGTGGCACGCTTATTCGCAACAGCTTTGGCAATGCTCTCGATGTATTTGTTCCAACTCATGTTCCATGCGAACGTTAAGCCGAGGAGTTTGAACGAAGTACTTTCAGGTAATGTATCTTTAGCCATTGCTATTGGTGGTTGAGAAGGTTTATTGTAAGTAAACGAGCTTAGTTTTGGCAGCATTACATGTGACCACTCATTATTCTACCCATTCAGCTACAGATTGGTGTTTTTCCTCTAGTGTTGGCAGCATTGGACGTTACCATCTATTTTACTCTCATAGAAAAATATTCATAGCCAGCATAAAGTAACAGTAAAATAAGAAGATCATAAGTTTTTATGGTTTAGGTTTTGGTATAAAACTTGTATTAAATATTCATATCGCAAAAGTAAAGAAAACCAAACATTTTTTTCACGCTGCATCGGACATTTAAACCCCGTGTTTAATAAGAACATTTTTACACTATCATTCTTATCCTTTCCTCCATAATTGCTTCCCCGGTTTTATGCATTTCTCCATTTACCTCCTAGTCCCATACAAAAACATCATAGCCATCACAAACTGACAGAAGTACAATAAGTACTGTTGCCACATTTGGGCAGGAGCTGCTAGAAAGGACTTGTCCTGCCTTGATTGAGTTCAAAATAGACTTTGTAGCCTCGTAAGAAATGTGCTTTTCTCTTCCCTGCAACCTCTTTCTCACAGAAGAAATGTTGCGAGTTTGTCTCCGCTTTATCGTTATTTTCATAGCAAGTGCTCGACTGAGCTTTACATCTATGGTCCCCCTGACCAAACTTTCACAAGAAACAATCGTCTAGCTGAAAACACTATTAATAATTCTTCCCACTCTTTATCTGTGCCTAAACCTAAACGTAGATTCCATGAACAAAGCTTCTTTTTTAGAACTGCACGCCTGTGGAATTGTTTCCCGTTTTCCTGCTTTCCGGCTGACTACAATATAGTTGTCTTCAAGTCCAACGTAAACAAGTTCTTGATGAGCCGTTCGACTTAAGTTTACAAATTTACCGAATTCCCATTACTAACGATTACTATATTGTCCAATTTACTAATGTACACTCTTAACCCTTATCCTCGAGTGGTCTCTGGGCCTTGACAAGTGGTGATGCCTATGTAAAAAAGGGTCAAAATAAGCTATTTATAATTTATTCATTTATTTATTGTGGATTATTATCCTCATCTTTTAGTTGTTTTTCACGACGTTTAGGCAAACTATTCGCTTGCTCTTCATTACATCGCCCTACGCGGCCAGTGACGCAGTGGATGAAAACTTGAATCTCTGCAGTTCTAGGTGAGCATTGTCTAGAGATAACGGTTTCAATCCTTCTCAAAGCCGGTCAGAGGTTTAGTTGGCCAAAATTTGGTGAAACGTCAACAACTATGGAAAGCAGTAATTGCTGAGGATGCAGTGAAGTGATTCGGATGTCCTATCCTGTCGCAGTTACCAGCTGACGAAGGCCAAACGAATAGTAGACCGAAACGTCGTGAAACAACACCGAAAAGAGTAGGCTAATAGTCCGCAATAAATAATACATATTTCTCATTTCAATAATGAAGTCCAATTTAATAAATAAGCTTTTTATTATTATTTCATTATTGAGATGAGTATTATTTATTAATTTATTATCCTCATCTTTTCTTAGTTGTTTCACGACGTTTCGGCTAACTATTCCTCCGGCCTTCGTCAGTTGGTTCCAGGTGAGAATTGTCTGAAGATAGCGGTTTCAATCCAATCCAATGCCGGCCAGAAGCTTACTTGGCCAAAAACGTGGTGAGACGACAACTACGGAATACAGTAATTGCAGTAGATGCAGTTAGGAGGTTCGGAGTTCTTGTTCCGTCGCGGTTACCACCTGACGAAGGCCTGAGCAATAGCTGGCCGAAACGTCGTAAAACAACTAAGATGGGGATACTAGTCTGCAATAAATAAATTAATAAGTTTTTTTTTATTCTTTAGGAATTTGCGTTTCACATCACAAAAATAAAGAAAATCAAACGTTTCTACATATAAAATTATAAAGTTTATTTTTATTACAAAAAACAAAACAAAAAAAAACATCAGAAGCATTATTAGCGGGAACACTGCTGATGCATTGAGTCCATCAGTTTATTTATGCAAAGATCTATTTTTGACAATGTGACCCTTATATCATCGGCTTTCCTGCGGTTTCTGACCTTTGTCTTTATTATTATTGAACTTGAAAACCATGATTCTCACCAAACGCCAAGGCTTCTCCACACCATCCAAACAACGAGGTCCTGGATATGACCTTAAACTATATCCGATGGTGAGGCCCCAGCTTGAGGGCTTTGCGAAGCGTGAAGCCACTCTTTAATTGTCATTGCTCCCAGGTCCACTCTGACTCGGAGTGGTAGTACCTGTTAGGGTCCCAACTATGGGTTAAATAGAAACCGACTTGAAAAAAATATATATATTCTATTAAAAAGTTTTTCTTCAAAATTACTGGATTCGGCATTGAAAAGGGTTGATATGCCGTAAAACAAAAACAACCAACCAAACGACTAATTCATGACATGACACAATCTGAATAGAAATAATTATTTTTCACGTACTTCAATTATTTACCCCCGACTATATAATTTTGTCTACTAGGGGTAAATTTACCTCTTGTTGAGACTTTCTGCTCTAAGTATTTATGAAATCCTAGTTTGATTGAAAGACTTTAAATTATTAAAGCGAACATTTTTCAAATAAAGAAACAGAATTTTGTAAATGAAGAACATGAAAACCGAAGTACGTGTGTCCTTAAATACGTTTATAGGTACTTTTATTGATAGTAGACAAATGGAACTCTGGTCTTTTTCGCAGTAATCTCCTCCGGCTGCAATGCACTTGTTGTACCGTTCCAATAATGTTTGGTAAACTCGATGGAAGTCCTGCTGTGTGAGTGTGCCGAAGACCCTTTTCACCGCAGCTTTTATCAGTTGTCTCATAACGGCAGCTTCTAAGATTTTCCTTGAGCTTAGGGAATAACCAAAAGACATAAGGGGAGCAGGCTCTGGAGTGTAGAGAGAGTGAGAAACTATCTTGACGCCCATCTTGGTCAAATAGTCTGTGACAACGATAGAGCACCCGTGGGACAAATTTCGCGCAAAACTTCCACACCTCCAGTTCGTCGATAATAATCATGTATACAGTTTCCAGACTTACATCAAGCTCTGCATTTATTGTCTCTATAAACACATGGCAGTTCTTATCTATGAAATTCTTTATTTGGCCAATCAACTCTGGTTTTCTGACTTTCTACTCTCACATGCAAGCTGTACCATAACATTTTAGCCGTTCCTGACAGGCAACAACAACAATATTATTATTATTATTATTATTATTATTATTATTATTATTATTATTATTATTATTAACAATAACAATAACAATAATAATAATAATAATAATAATAATAATAATAATAATAATAATAATAATAACAACAACAACTAGTAGAACCCGTGGAAATTCCACTAAACTAAAAAAAAAAATAATAATTTAAAATATCACATTTCTTAAATTAAATTAGATGTAACATATAAAACATTGTTTTTTTTTCTGAATACTTTTCTGAATATAAATTATAAAGGAGCAGATATCAATTCACTTGCACATTTTTTTTAATTTAAAAAGAATCAATAATAAACAAAAACTTACAGTCTCCTCTAAACGTGACTTTTTTAAAATATAAAATAAAATAGCCACTTTAAAAGCAGACAAGAGAATAAAAAATAATGAGCTATGAAAAAAAGAAAAAAGAAAAGGAAAGAACATTTCTATATTCTATAATGTCACTTAACCCCCCACCCCTTCCTTCAGGATTTAACTTTTTTATGTTACTTATTAAAAATATCTGCTCAGTTCGTTCAGTTAAGAACCAGACTTTCACCTGGAAATACAGGCTTCGTTATGGTACCTGAAGAAGACTTGTAGTCCGGGAAGATCACTTGTCTGAAACATTAGCATGTTCCGTGTAGCAACTATGTAACATTTGCTTTTATGAATAAAAATATTTTATTTGGATCTTTTTTATATAGCACTCTAAATAACCTTGTTGTAATTCACGAGTTCTCCCTTCTGGATTGCTTTAACTTGGTATATATATATATATATATATATATATATATATATATATATATATATATATATATATATATATATATATACATGCATACATATATATATATATATATATATATATATATATATACATATAAATACATATATATATATATATATATACATATAAATACATATATATAATATATGTATGTATATATATATATATATATATATATATATATATATATATATATATATATATATATATATACTAGCCCGGGTATTTGGAGATTTATGCTGAGCAAAAAAAAAAGTGGTCAATATTTTTAACTTTAACTCCTTAAAATTTATTGCTTTGGGCTCAAGTTACTAAGTTAGATCCATGTCCAATGAACCTATATCAAAAATTTCAAGTGTTTCAAAATTGTCGGAGGAGTTTGGTAGAGTTCTCAAAGGTCAAATCATTGGAACTTGACCCCTTAATCACGAAATTTCTTGCCTAAAACCGATCACATCGATTTCCCCAAATTTCAGTACCCTGTAATTCAAATTTCGAGTCTGTAGACTTAAAATTGACAGAGATATTGCGCAGGAAAAGGTACACACACAGACACTTTCACAGATATATAGATTCATACATACATATATTCACGAGTTCTCCCTTCTGAATACCTTTAACTTGGTATATATATATTATATATATATATATGTATATATATAGATATATAAATTCCCGTTCACATACACCTTACAAGATAAAGCTAGAACCCAGAATTAGATAGAATCGAGCAATTGCATCGACAACGGACAACGCCAGACCCAAAGTGGGCTTCGATGTACTGCATCTCATCAGTGACGTGCTCCGATATAGGCGCGAACCCAGGTCGTCGCACTCATGAGGTGTGCAATACTGACGACCTAACGATATGGGCCATGGCGCAATCTATTGACTATGCCTCGATTTTTTTAAATTCTTATATTTTCATCCAGTTCTACATACTATGATGTGACAAGCAACGCGTCATATACAACTAAGATAGTTACTGCTGGTATGCAGGCGGTAGATATCACATCTACAAACATTAACTGAAATTAGCCGACTCCCCAGACACGATTACGGAACAACCTTATTTGTTGAGGGACATCACGTCCCTACGAAGGATGACCCGCTTTTTTCTACATATATTAGACATTAAGAGGAGATTATAAATAGATATATAAATTCCCGTTCACATACACCTTACAAGATAAACCTAGAACCCAGAATTGTGAACGGGAATTTATATATCTATCTATAATCTCCTCTTAATGTCTATATATATATATATATATATATATATATATATATATATATATATATATATATATATATATATATTGCAATATAACACTACGGTTGCAGGTAATACTGGTTATAATAACCATGTTTCTGTTATTGAGATAAGTCGTCATATTGCAAAAGCACTGGTCACAATAACCCTGTTGCTGTGCTGGTACTTTTAAAGCATGTGATTTTAATTTAGATGCCAAGTATGTGTGCAAGTCGCTGCATTATGAACCTCTTGAGGCCGACCATTGTGGTAGTGATTGTGGTGGTGGGGGGGACGGGTCACTGCAGCGACAATGTTAAGCTTGCAATGCGGTAACCCAGCCACATGCTTGCTTGGTGAATCAGCAAAGGGTGTATGTGCAGCAGAATCTAACGCAGGCAAGAAATGGCGGCAATCATTGCATCTAATACACTTATGATAAAATGTGTCACATCTGTGATATGGTCGGTTAAAACTCAGGTCTTAAAAAATCATATTCACGCTTCGCATTTTGATACACACACATACAAACACATATGTACGTGAATGTAGATACATATAGATATATGCACATACATATACACATGGTGACCCCCCCCCAAACGGGCGTCAACTCTAATTAGGCCCCGTTTCTTAGTGTTTTGTCCGAATGAAATGAAACTTTGGTCATAGCTAGTTTATTATATTCAAAACATCACGTCAAAAGACTAGGGTCTTTGGCCTTTTTTTTTCTCCGTTCTACAGCATATGTTCTAGATATACTTACTATGTTTTTTGTTTTTTGGGGGTCACCCTGTATCTATACATATATATGTATATGTTTATATATATACACAATATATACACGTATATATATATATATATATATATATATATATATACACAATATAGATGTATATATACACGTGTGTGTATATATACATGCATATATATATGTGTGTGTATATACATATATATATATATATATATATATATATATATGGAGAGAGAACTAAAAAAGGAACAAACACAGTTATATAGTAATCAACGTTTCGTTTTTATTTCGAGACTTCCTCTGGATGAATGAAATTATCAAGGATTAACTCTAGTACAAACATTTGAAAAAATATGTTTAATGAATTGTATGACTCTGTTCCATTTCAGAAACAGAAAAAGTTGTTGGAAATTTAAAAAAGCGAGGGGGCATAGCGTTGTGAAAGACATGACGAGTTTTTTTAATGACGTCATATAATATGTAATTGATTTTGTTGTTGTTCCTTTTTATGAAACGGATTTTTAATTTAATTACTATTTGATTTTTAAAGTTTAAATTATCAATCACATTACTAAATATATATGTATATATATATATATATATATATATATATATATATATATATATATATATATATATATACTAGTAAAGCACTTTTGCCAACGATGAACAATGGCTGAACATGGACCTCCAGAGCGCACTATGCCCTACGAGATTTTTCCAAGTAAAGCCTTCTATTTGTTTTTGTAACACTAAAATTGCAAACAACGCCTTAAATTACTAGACGCCATACTTATCAATAAACAATAATCCCTTTTTAATTGGATCTTATTTAGCACCGGGAAAATATACAAACAATACATGATAACAACAAAATAAAAAATAAACTATAAAACAAGAAAATCGAAATTAAAAAATAAAATTATTAACTCTTAACTACCTTTCACACGCCTTTATAACCAATAATGTATATATATATATATATATATATATATATATATATATATATATATATATATATATAATAAGTAATGTGATTGATAATTTAAAATTTGAAAATCAAATTATAATTAAATTAAAAATCCGTTTCATAAGAAGGAACAACAACAAAATCAATTATCTGTACGATCGTTTCGGAAAACAATGCTTTTTATTGTGGTAGACATCAAGTTACGTACAATAATTACATATAGTTTTTTAATAAGCAAGGTCTCCTCGTCAGCAAATTTTGAAGGGTTTTTATTGAATTTAAAAGACACCATAAATAAACCTAGCATTAAAAGTGAGGCAGATGAATCTGAAAATATTGAAATAAAAGGTCTGGATTTAGAATTTATAAGAAAAAAATATATATATTATTTTTAGAATATTCTATATATATTATTCACTGACACGTGTTTCGTCGTCTACGACTCATCAGAGTGGCTGAATCAAGCGAGATTCGAAATCGGGAACCCGTGGTAACGAGCCTAAACCTCTTACCACTGACCCATCTCGCACGACTGTCTGGGTATATCGCGATTTACTTAGATGTTTTTTTGTTTTGGTTTTAGCGATATGTTTGGAACGAATTCAATTATTTACGAAAGTGCATTTTTACCTAAATGCAAGTTCTCCCTTTAACCAAGCCGGTATCCCCACATAGGCTGCGTTATATATATATTATTTTTAAAATATAAGTATCTACCGGGTTCGAATCTATCGACTGGTGTTAATCGTGACACCCTGCAATGAAGATTCCCGAATGATGAAGCACTAGTGTCTGTAGGTATTAAATTATTATAGTATATATATAAATATATATAAATATATATATATATATATATATATATATATATATATATATATGGTTACTTTATTTAATCACATAAATTAATATAAGAACATATTTTGATGCGTAGGTTTTTCAGTATTTACTTCAACAGTGCTCAATACATAGGTAGAGCTAGGTAGTAAGTTATGAAAATATATATGGCGTCTAATTATTAAGCTTAATTACTATATATATTTTCATAACTTACTATATATATATATATATGTATATATATATGTATATATATATATATTTATATAAATAATTTTCGTTTCTATTGATCTGTTGATAATATAACGTTCTTTTATTCCTCATTTTTAATTTAGTTTAATTATTTAATTACTCCTCTTAATCGGGTAGAGCTTTTACTCTCTTGGTAGATTTTCCTTATTAAAGATTACCCTTTTCAGTTTCATTTCTTTTTATATCTATTTATTTATTTAGATATAATTTATATCTATCTATTCATATCTATTTCTCTCTTTTTTATATTTATTTATTTAGATATGATTTATATCTATCTATTTATCTCTATTTCTCTCTATCTATCTATCTCTTTCCCCCTCTCTCTGTATATATATATATATATATATATATATATATATATATATATATATATATGATTAGTTTTTTTTGGAAAAAGAATTCCAGCAGAGTGCTCAATTAAAAGGAAAATCCAACTTTTAAGAGCGTATTTATATGTTGTGTAAAGAAAGTTATTAGTTGAGACAGATCATTTGTACCGTCGGTTTCAAGCCCGATAATAAGGCCCGTTTAAGGCATCCTTATCAAGCTCTCTTCAGCCAATATTCGTCTCTGTAACGTCTTTTTAGAGACGAATATTGGCTGAAGAGAGCTTGATAAGGATACCTTAAACGGGCCTTATTATCGGGCTTGAAACCTACGGTACCAATGATCTGTCTCAACTAATAACTTTCTGTACACAATATATATATATATATATATATATATATATATATATATATATATATATTGTGTACAGAAAGATATTAGTTGAGACTAATATCTTTCGGGTTTCAAGCCCGATAATAACTGTGTTGCAGGGTGTTACGATTAACACCAGTCGATAGATTCGAACCCGGCGACACAAGCCATATCTGGCTTGATTAGCAAGTACCGTACCCATTCGGCTACCGTTAACCGCGTGAAATAGCGTTGAAATTTAAACATTTTATTTTAAAATGTTTTACGTCAGTCAAAGTGATCTAAACATTATAGTTAAAGTGCGAGTGTGTAAATATATATATATATATATATATACATATATATATATATTTACACACTCGTACTTTAACTATAAATAAACACCTGAACCATACAAGAGTAAATATTGTGTGTAATGTAGGTAGCGAGTTTAACTATGAACGTATATCATATTATAACGCTTATTATTGTAGATTATTTCAACTTCGGAGGTCATGTAAGTGTTTTTAATAACATGATCTATACTATTTTGCATTTCGCATTTTTTTTTTTTTTTTTTACAAAGGCATCACCACATTATCAAGGCCCA
This sequence comes from Euprymna scolopes, assembly GCF_053919585.1. Lineage (NCBI taxonomy): Eukaryota > Metazoa > Mollusca > Cephalopoda > Sepiida > Sepiolidae > Euprymna > Euprymna scolopes. Next base: position 1,304,540 of record NC_136511.1, read on the forward strand.
GAGGCCACTCAAGGATAAGGGTTAAAGAGTGTACAGTAGAAGTTGGTCAATATAGTAATCATTAGTAATGAAAATTTGGTAAATTTAATAACTTATATGGAACGGCTCATCAAGAACTTATTTACCTTAGACTTGAACACAACCATATTGTAGTCAGCCGGAAAGCAGGAAAACGGAAGACAATTCCACAGGCGTGCAGTTCTAAGAAAGAAGCTTTGTTCATGGAATCTATGTTTAGGTTTAGGCACAGATAAAAAGTGGGGGAAATTATTGATAGTGTTTACAGCTAGACGAGTGTTTCTTGTGAAAGTTTGACGAGGGGGGACCATAGATTGAAGCTCAGTTGAACACTTTCCATGAAAATAACGATACATCAGAGACAAACTCGCAACATCTCTTCTGTGAGATAGAGGTTGTAAGGAGGAGAAAAGGACATCTCCTACGAGGCTACGAAGTCTATTTTGAACTCTATCAAGGCAGGACAAGTCCTTTCTAGCAGCTCCTGCCCAGATGTGGCAACAGTATTCCATCCTTGTTTTACCTTTATAAATCAATTTCTTTGTATTTTTTTTCTCATTTCAAGATCATTTAGTTCCTATCAGAATTTCTATCATTTCCTTTGTTAACTATTCTTTCGTTATTTTACATTTTCATTGGAATTATTTCAGAAAAAAAGTAAACCGCATTTTCTTGCTTTTTGAACTACCAACAAATTTTGACCTTTTTTTTTTTGCCTTTTTCGATGCATTTTCTGCGTACCTTCAAATGCTCCAACTAACAAGAGTAGATCGATTTGTCTGTCGCAGTAACATTTGAATGCTGGACAGATTCATTTTCCAATAGGTATGTTCACGTACCTAAAATAATATAAAACAACAATCTGTCACGTTTAGATCGGAAGGTTATTTGTGAGGCTCTCTCACAGTTTATGTAGAAATAACATGTCCGTTTATACTGAAATGTATAGATATGAAATAATATTTTCATTGTCTGTCCGATTTAAATTTGAAATAGGATTTTTATTTGTCTGTCAGATGTACGTTTGATGTACGTTTGAAATAACATTTATATTGGTTATTCTTTACCTGAGAGTAACCGTTTTTTGTTTGTTTGTAGGTGTCTGGTAAGCAAAAACCAAAAAAACAGTTGTAGTAGGTAGGCAGGTTCGAACTGGTGGCGGAAAGGTGGAAAAGAAAGTGGAGGTATATGTAACAGTGTTAGTTGAGCAAAGAAAAAAAAAAGAAGGAAAATTGCCAGCGCAAAAAAAAAAAAAAAAAAAATAGTAGTAGTACCGATGTACAATATCTGCCCACGGGACAGAGTTAGACACCAGGGTAGTTTTATAACGTGGACAAAAGGTACAAAAATAAAAAAAGAAAATTGCCTATGTCGTGAAGGATAGTTCCTCCACTGAAAGAGAACAATAAATGGAAGTGCAGCATCTGAACAACAGATACAACACTTTGATCTTAGTCAAGAGGCCAAAAGGGTAGCATGGTAGAACCCTCAACGCGAAGGAGGAAAGGAGCATGAAAAATAAAAAAACAAACAAAAAAACGCGTTAGCTGTTGCGCCCATCGCACAACCCGAAGAGAAGTAGGTTTTTATTAAGGCTGGATTATAGAAGTAGGTTTTTATTAAGGCTGGATTATCGAAAAGAGGTCATGTCTTTCGAAAATATCGGCGAAAAAAGCGACCCCTCCCTGTAGAAATGTGCCCAGTTGAGGATGAATCAATTAATGTTTCTTGCCGATTGTTCGATATATGTCGTCCAAAGGGTCGAGCTTAAAAATAATACCAATCTTGTGAAAATCCGTCGCCTCTGTCTTAGCGAGACACACAAACATACATGCGTACATAAATACATACAAACATACATACATACATAAATACATACAAACATACATACATACATACATACATAAATACATGCATGCATGCATGCATACCTTAAACAGACAAGTGACATTTATATTATAGATAACGTCTAAACAAAAACTTATTTCTATTAGATTTGCAAACAATAATGCAGCATTCAGCTGGGAAGCAGCCCGACAGTATTGTGTACCACAAACTGAATATGCTAGTAATGAAACTCTTCCTATGGAATTTTCGTTTAGTTTTACGAATAGAATGATAGTGAGGAACAAATTTTGACAGTCGTTGTAGTTAGACAATTATTTGTTGCGAACGTTTAGCAGGGCGGACCATAGGTTAAAACTCACTTAAACACCTATCATAAAAGTAACAATATAACAGAGAGTGACACGCAATCTGTCTTCGTTAGAAAGAGGAAATAGGGGCAAAAATATTCATAGGCCCCTAAATTTCGAAGGCAGTTTGTACCATGTCAAGGCAGGAAAGTAGACGCTTAGGAGCTCCTCCCAAGATATGGCAACCGTACTCCATTTAGGACGTATTTGCCTCTTGTACAAGCAAAGAATTGCGTCTAGGTGGAAATACGTTCTGGAGAGGTAGAATGATCCAATAATTTTCTCACTGATTTTGACAACGTCAAAATGTTATGTCTTTCATTACACGTCAGGGGTGAAAGGCAAACAGAAGTTTGTCAAAATAGGATGCTTCCACAAGAGGATACCCGCTCAATTCAACTCGGGCCAAACTAGGGGTTTTGGGCGTTTAAGTCCGAAATAGATTTTTATTGGTCTGTCGGATTTAATATTTGGAATTGCGTTCTATTTTCTGCCTTATTTTGAAATAGTATTTTCATTGGTCTATTAGTTTTAAATAGGGTTTTCATTTGTCTATTAAGGTAAAATATTTTTTTTCATCGGTGTATTAGGTTGAAATAGTGTTTTCATTGGTCTATAAGTTTGAGATAGTCTTTTCATCATACTATTAGTTTGAAATAATCTTTTCATTGGATAATAAGTTTGAAATAGTGTTTTCATTGGTCTATTAGGTTGAAAATGCTTTTGATTGGTCTATTAGTTTGAAATATTCTTTTCATTGCTCTATGAAATTGAAATAGTCTTTGGATTGGTCTATCAGTTTGAAATAGTATTTTCATTGGTCTATACGTTTGAAATAGTCTTTTCGTTTGTCGATTTGTTTGAAATAGTCTTTTAATTAGCCGAATAGTTGTGAATAGTTTTTTCGTTGGTCTGCTTGTTTGAAATAGTCTTCTCGTTGGTCTATTACACTAAGTTTTGAAATATATCTTTTGTTGATCAGGAAAGCTTTAATTAAAAACAAATTATCGTCCGTCTGGAACGCTTAAGTTTTAAATTGCATTTTCGTCAGACAACCATGCTGAAGTTTTATACACGCCTTTTAGTCATTGCATTAAATTAATTGTAAGTAAACGCAACACATTAACGAAATTGCTTTTCGAAGTAACAAGTAATTTCGATAATCTGGCGGCTTTAAGTATCACATTTTTCTAAGATTTTCAAGTTTTAAATATGATTTTCCGCGGACTTTCACGTGTAAGTTGGAAATTACAGTTAGTCTGTCATGCTAAAGTTTGGGATTACATTTTTTTTTAGGTTTTCTCGTTTAAATTTTTGAATAAGATTTTCGCCCATTTGAAATGCTATAGGGTGACATGTAATTTTTATTAGTCTATGGAAGTTTAGTTTGAAATGATAAATTTATTAGTCTGTCATGCTCAAGTTTAAAATTGTATTTTCTCCAATCTCTCATGATTATGCAGTTTTGTTCAACGAAAGTTTAGACTAACTGAATTCTCGCCAATCTTTAACGTTTAGATTAAGAATTACATTTTCGTCAGATTTTTTTTCATTTTCACCCCCCCCCCCAAAATAAAATGCACCGTGCTACTTTGATGTAAAGACTATAATCTGGGATATAATTTTCAGGTACAATATATAGGGATTTTAGCAGCAAGATGTCTGGTTACATTACACTTGAACTTCTGCATGTCAGCAAGTCAGTGAATCAGTAATCCGCAAAGGAATTCCAAAGTTTAGTAGTCATAGGGAAGAAACTATTAAATTAGAATGTTTTCTTACACCTAGGGATTTCTACTGTGTAGGGGTGAGATTTTGCTGCTTGTCAGGTTTGTCGAGAATAATTTACGTCGAAGAGGTACAAGCACCCACCATTAAAATACTTGTAAAACAGGCAGAGGGATGCAACATTTCGTCGATGGAATAAAAGCTGAACCCTAGGTGACAGTGCGGGACCTATTAGGCTGGCGAATCTTTTTTGAACCCAGTATAAGAGTGAGAAGCTAGCAACAGATATGCCAGCCAAAATGCGGCAACAATACTCCATACATACGCGTCTTTCACGCCAAATTTTATAAAAATACCGTTTTTATTACAAATCGCGCAGATTAAATAAACGCATCTCAATAACACCATGCATTGTACTTTTTATAACAAAGTTCCATTTTATAATAAACCCCGCCATTTTTTTTTTCGTTACAATAATTGTTTTGCCTTGCAAGCTCATGGCGATTGTCAGCTGTTGTTGAACCGTTCGAAAATCGACTATTAATTCGCGAACTCAGTAGAAAAAAAAGGGAGCAGCTTCAATTTGAACAATGCTACGAAACCGAAATCGATTAGATAATCTCATTTATGCAACAATTCACCGAGGCTTTTCTCTTAAATAATTTATCATCGCGAATCAAGCGATGCTGTAGCCTGTCAATACTCGATCACGTAAATGTACCTCGAACACTGTTTTCCCGCCTTATTAAAATGTGATGACCGTTACATGCTTGCCAGTTAATTCATTAACCTTTTAGATTATTGAACAGCATTGCTATTTCAACACTTCAGTGTGCCTGCTTATTATAATAAACATACATTTCCTTAAAAGCAATAAACTATCTCTAAACTATTTTAAAATCCATTTATTCCGAATTTCAACTTTAATAAATGATCACCACGAAAGCTAAAAGTAGGTTAAAGAAATTAAAACCGTATCGCACACATAGTTTCCAGCACTCACAATGCCATCTAAAATATAAATCTGAACTGTTTGTTTAAATGTATGTTTGTATGTATGTATGTATGTATGTATGTATGCATGCATGCATGCATGTATGTATGTATGCATGTATGTATGCCTAAAACTATGTCAGGTCATGTCATGTGCTACTGGTACCATGTAACCCAGTACTACCTGCCTCATGGTCGGGTCACCGGCGACTAAACTGGTTCCCCCACCAGACTTGTTTGGTGAGGAGGGCGGCTAGTCTCCCTGAAGGATTAAAAAAAAGACCTTCCAAAGGGCGAATGAACTCTTTTTCTGGGTCAACGGCCAACTAGCACCGTGTATATTTGTGTGTGTGTATATGTGTAGTGGGGTGGAGAGGTCTCCCGTAAGCCGTGGTGAAGGCAACCTTTCTAGGAGAAGCAAATCTCTGATTTAAAAAAAACCATAAAGCGGAAGACCATTACCCGCATTAAGCTGGTCTGCAGTTTAATTTGTTGCTGGCTATCTTGCTCTTGCTTGTTGCTGGATC